>NC_134399.1:166212477-166474977 GCF_050003625.1 Haematobia irritans | reverse complement strand
CTTACCAGCATTGCCTTGCGGCCCGTTGAATGTAATTGTTTTTGATTATCCGTCACAAAATCAGCATCACCCCATGGATAGGCTATGTCTTGACCATAACCACTAAACGATATGTAAGCCCCTAGAAAATCTTTCATGTTCAACATGAAATTACGTAATGCTCTTGTCTCTGGTTCTGAGAATTTCTTGGGACCCTTATAGAGATTTTTACAAGGATTGTCGGATGATCCTGCACCACCCCATTTATATTCGAAATTTCTATCTAAATTAACACCAAAACATCCAGTTTGGGTATCAAAATGACGATTCTTTGTCCAAAGACGATCGGTTATACGAGAATATTGATAACCATCTGGATTGGCCACAGGTAAAAAGTACCAATCAATATTATGCATATACGAAGGTTCCTTTTCCCACAAGTGAACCAGTTTTGAAATGGCCAAAGTAACAGCGGCCGTACTTAGCCAATCGCGACCCTGCATTCCGGCATCTATGAAAATTGCCCAATTTTCAGGATCATTATTGGAAAATCGTAACACTTCCAATGGGCGTTTATTATTGGTAACTCCAATTTGGACAATTTCTGCATGTTCGGGATATGACTCGAGTATGTATTGCATAAAATGTTTGACTTCCATAACATCATGATAACGATTCCAATTCATGGTACTACCTGAAGCAAAATTTTGGTAAGTAATTTCTTAGCATTTATTTGGATTGTATTGTCAATTGTAAATTTATTTTACCTTCAATTTCTAACCAAGGCATTCTTGGATCTGTATTATTCACTTCCATATAGGTTTCATCAATGGCCGATTCCAAATCACTGATCATTATATTGTAGGTAAAATCACTTTTGGTCATATACTCTTTGGCTGCGGCTGTATTTTTATATTCGATTAAAATATCCACGCCATCCTGATTGACATTCCAAACTTCATTGCCTAGCGATAAAAAAGAAAAAAAAAAATAGTTAGATGAAATGTAAACCAAAAACAAGTAAGGGAAGTCTAAAGTCGGGCGGGACCGACTATATTATACCCTGCACCAATTTGTAGATCCACATTTTCCGATCTGGGCAAAATTTGCTAGACTTCTATAAAATCTATACACTTGGTTTATAAATTAGGCAATAAACATGAATTTCACTAAGTAAGAATAAAATCAAACAATATTAACATTTTATTTCTATTTATTGTGTATGCTCTTAATTATTGATATTGGACTTATATTGCGACCTAGACTTTGATCACAAAAAAGTGTTCACAGACAGATGACGGACGGACGGACAGACGGACATGGTTATGTCGACTCAGGGAACCACCCTGAGCATTATTGCCAAAGACACCCTATGTCTACCTCGTCTCTTTCTGGGTGTTACAAACATATGTAAAGGGTGATTCTTTTGAGGTTAGGATTTTCATGCATTAGTATTTGACAGATCACGTGGGATTTCAGACATGGTGTCAAAGAGAAAGATGCTCAGTATGCTTTGACATTTCATCATGAATAGACTTACTAACGAGCCACAACGTCGAATTTTCAGTGAATGGGCCCTAGAAAAGTTGGCAGAAAATCCGCTTTTTTATCGACAAATTTTGTTCAGCGATGAGGCTCATTTCTGGTTGAATGGCTACGTAAATAAGCAAAATTGCCGCATTTGGAGTGAAGAGCAACCAGAAGCCGTTCAAGAACTGCCCATGCATCCCGAAAAATGCACTGTTTGGTGTGGTTTGTACGCTGGTGGAATCATTGGACCGTATTTTTTCAAAGATGCTGTTGGACGCAACGTTACGGTGAATGGCGATCGCTATCGTTCGATGCTAACAAACTTTTTGTTGCCAAAAATGGAAGAACTGAACTTGGTTGACATGTGGTTTCAACAAGATGGCGCTACATGCCACACAGCTCGCGATTCTATGGCCATTTTGAGGGAAAACTTCGGAGAACAATTCATCTCAAGAAATGGACCGGTAAGTTGGCCACCAAGATCATGCGATTTGACGCCTTTAGACTATTTTTTGTGGGGCTACGTCAAGTCTAAAGTCTACAGAAATAAGCCAGCAACTATTCCAGCTTTGGAAGACAACATTTCCGAAGAAATTCGGGCTATTCCGGCCGAAATGCTCGAAAAAGTTGCCCAAAATTGGACTTTCCGAATGGACCACCTAAGACGCAGCCGCGGTCAACATTTAAATGAAATTATCTTCAAAAAGTAAATGTCATGGACCAATCTAACGTTTCAAATAAAGAACCGATGAGATTTTGCAAATTTTATGCGTTTTTTTTTTAAAAAAGTTATCAAGCTCTTAACAAATCACCCTTTACTAACTTATAATACCCTGTTCCACAGTGTGGCGCAGGAAATAAATATGGGAAACATTTAAAGCTGAAGCAATTTTAAGGAAACTTCGCAAAAGTTCTTTTTTTGATTATCGCTCGATATATATGTATTTGATGATAAGGAAAATTTCAGTCCTTTTTACAAGTTTTCGACTAAGCAGAGGCGATTTTAAAAGGGAAAATGTTGGTATTTTGACCATTTTTGTCGAAATCAGAAAAACATATATATGGGAGCTATATCTAAATCTGAGCCGATTTTAACGAAATTAGTCACGCATAGCTACAATGATAATTCTACTCCCTGTGCAAAATTTCAACTAAATCGGAGTAAAAAATTGGCCTCTGTGGTCATATGAGTGTAAATCGGGCGAAAGCTATATATGGGAGCTATATATAAATCTGAACCGATTTCAATCAAATTTGGCACGCATAGCTACAATGCTAAATCTACTCCCTGTGCAAAATTTCAACCAAATTGGGCCAAAACTCTGGCTATTAGAACCCTATTAGTCCATATCGGGCGAAAGATATATATGGGAGCTATATCTAAATCTGAACCGATTTCAATCAAATTTTGCACACTTAACTGCACTACTAATTGTCAAAATGTCAAACATGCAAAATGTCAAACAAATTGGGCCAAAACTTTGGCTTCTAGGACCATTTAGTCCATATCGGGCGAAAGATATATATGGGAGCTATATCTAAATCTGAAACGATTTCAACCAAATTTGGCACGCATAGCTACAATGCTAAATATTTCAACCAAATTGGGCCAAAACTAAGGCTTTTAGGACCATATTAGTCCATATCGGGCGAAAGATATATATGGGAGCTATATCTAAATCTGAACCGATTTCTTCCAAAAGCAATAGAATTCTATTCTGACCCAAATTAGGAACATGTGCCAAATTTGAAGGCGATTGGACTTAAATTGCGACGTAGACTTTGATCACAAAAATGTGTTCACAGACAGACGGACGGACGGACGGACAGACGAACGGACGGACAGACGGACATGGTTATATCGACTCAAGGACCCACCCTGAGCATTATTGCTAAAGACACCATGTGTCTATCTCGTCTCCTTCTGGGTGTTACAAACATATGCACTAACTTATAATACCCTGTTCCACAGTGTGGCGCAGGGTATAATAACAGAAACATTATGAGCTTGACCACATAGAACTACCGATTTTTTACTATAAACAGTGCTTTTTCATTTGTTTTATTTTTATTGGCCCAAAGGAAACAATCTAGGAAATTACTTGAAATTTGGGAATCAGTTTAACTTTGTTCAAATTGGCTACATTTCACACGAATTGTGGCTTCAAACGGCGACAAAGCTATCATACGCTGCAGGGAAATGAATCTGTGGTGTATGGCCCAATTGGCGGCAAAGCGTCGTCTTGAGATGATCGATGATCGGTATTTTTTTATTCATTTGCTCTCAGTCCAACGGATTGAGATCCGGAGATTTTGGTGGCCCCTGTGTGAAGCAGACACAAAGCTGGGAACCTCCCGTTTAAATAATTCATGGTTGACGCGTGCTGAATGCGATGCTGAGTCCTGTTGGAATGTCCATGGTCTGAGGCCGAACTGCTTGTTTACTCAGGGCTTCAATATAGTCTATAGGAAATTTTCCCGATAATATCGGCATTTATTTTGACCTCTTTGGCAAGTAAACCGGATCGTTATGTTTGTGCCAAAGAAGCAATATTGACGAATTATTACTGACAAATTGACCTCAGTCCAACAGAACTTTCTTTTATGTTAAGTTATCCATTGTAATTTTAGCAGACAAGTAGATCACCTACACGACTTTTGGTCACGAAAAAAAATTTGTAGCAAAGAAATGCGTAAGCAAAACTCACATTCGAATTTTAAGAACAAAAAATCTTTTATGCATACAGAATTTTTTCATTGAACAGATTCCTTTTTTGCATGGCGGTAGTAAATGTAAAGATTGACTAGATCGGTCAATTTTTTATATAGATTCCCACACGCAATAAAAAAAAAATAATAATAAAAAGTTTGGAAAACTTTTTGCAGAAAAAATGTAACCGAAACATTTCGTAGTAAAGTTTTTAATCAAATTAAAGTCTATTAAAACTGAAAAGACAATTTACGAGGTCTTAAAATTGACGAACATAGTGTCCTTATAAATTCTTCGTCATGATCGCGGATACCTTCCCCAGAAGATCGGCTCAAATGTTACGCTTCCCGACGTTAAATTTAAAGTCTGTGCATATGGAGGCTACATCAGATTTTGGAACCATTTTTGTTTGAGTGTTAGAAGGATCTCGTCTAAGCGTGTAAGAAAATCTTATGAGATAACGTATCTCATAGGATTTGAAATCTAAATTCCATATATTTTTGGCCGCATTACCGAAATGAGTATGAGAAATAAAATCTGCAAGCTTTACTTGTTCAATTTGCAATTTGGATGATCAGTGCGCCTGTAATGGGTCTATATGGGTGGTATACTAAAACATAGACCGAAACACCATATTCGCCACATTTATTTGTGGTAGATTTTTAATTTCAAGCAAATCGGATAAAAACTACGATTTCTAGAAACCCTAGACCCCAAACCGGGGGCCGGTTTATATGGGGGCTATATTAAAACCCCATAAGGCCCATTTTCGAATTTGACCAGCCTGCAAACAAAACAAAAAAAAAACAATCTGTGCCGAATTTCCGGACGATAGTACCATTATTGGAGGATGTAGGGTGATTACAATAGACAGACGGTCATGGTTATATCGTCTTAGAATTTCTCTCTGATCAAGAATATATATAATTTATATAGTCGGAAAGCGATATTTCGATGTCTTACAAACGGAATGGCAATCATATTATAGTCCTATCACCATTCTATGGTGGTGGTTGTGAAAACTTTTAGAAATTTTTACGTTTTCATTTAAAAGATTAAATGTCCCAATTGACAATTTTTTAAATGTTCGGAAATAATTTGTTTCTATACACAAAAAATATTTTTCTGATTTAATATCGAAATTAATTAATTTTTTTATTGAAATGTCTTCAAATACGAAAATGATAGTATCAATCACAGTTTTAATTGGGCATAAGAAAATACTTGATAAAGAATTAATTGATTTCATTAGAATTTCATTCAATTACAATTTTTAATTGATTCAATTAAATATTTAAATAATTAATTGATTATGTTGATTGCAGAACTCATTTAACTTTTAATTAAAAACGTAACAGTTTCAAATCACATTCTTAAATGACTTAGTAGTCTTCCGAGTTTGATTAAAAAGTTAATTGCATCCATTTTATTTTTTAATTAAGACTCGAGAAGTCAAATCGGGAGATCGGTCTATATGGGGGCTATGCCAAAATATGGACCGATACACATCATATTCGACATCCCAGCAAAAAAAGAGCTTCCATAAAAGTAGTTTGGATCCCCAATCTTTGATCCGGAAGTAACTTGGATCATCTCCAATGAATATTACATGGGCTTGTCATAGGACGGAAGTACTCCCTTTTTGGATCCTTTACATTGCTTGCCCTGGAAGTTAATTTGAATGAAGAAATTTAAAAAGCGAAAAATTTTTTTTTTCAATCAATTTCATTTTTTTCACCCATATGTTTTATTACACTATTATTTTCTTATTATCTAATTTTTACAATTTGAACAACTTTTTCGCTCCGACCAGGGGTTGAACCTGGATTTGCTGGCACCATAACAGAACGCCTTAGCACACTCAGCCACAAACGCCATTGAACAAAAAGCGTCGAAAGGTCAATTCAAATGTTTGCGATATAATCGTAATACGACACCAAGGAATAACATTTTAATTGCTTCTCTTGTTCTTTATTAGTATGAACGAAAAAATAAGAACCGCAGATTCAAATCTCACCAGCGGCAATTTTTTTTTTATCAAATATTTGCCAAAAAATTATTTTTTATACCCTGCGCCACACTGTGGAACAGGGTATTATAAGTTAGTGCATATGTTTCTAACACCCAGAAGGAGACGAGATAGACACATGGTGTCTTTGGCAATAATGCTCAGGGTGGGTCCCTGAGTCGATATAACCATGTCCGTCTGTCCGTCCGTCCGTCTGTCTGTGAACACATTTTTGTGATCAAAGTCTAGGTCGCAATTTAAGTCCAATCGCCTTCAAATTTGGCACAAGTTCCTGTTTTGGGTCAGAATAGAACCCTATTGATTTTGGAAGAAATCGGTTCAGATTTAGATATAGCTCCCATATATATCTTTCGCCCAATATGCACTAATATGGACCCAGCAGCCAGAGTTTTATACCGATTTGCTTGAAATTTTGTACAAACATAACACTTAGTCGTGCAAAATCTGATTGAAATCGGTTCAGATTTAGATATAGCTCCCATATATATCTTTCGCCCGATATGGACTTATATGGTCCCAGAAGCCAGATTTTTGGCCGAATTTGGTTGAAATTTTGCACTAGGAGTACAATTAGTAGTATAGTCATGTGTGCAAAATTTGATGGAAATCGGTTCAGATTTAGATATAGCTCTCATATATATCTTTCGCCCGATATGGACTAATATGGACCCAGCAGCCAGAGTTTTATACCGATTTGCTTGAAATTTTGTACAAACATAACACTTAGTCGTATAGTCAAGTGTGCAAAATTTGATTGAAATCGGTTCAGATTTAGATATAGCTCACATATATATCTTTCGCCCGATATGGACTTATATGACCCCAGAAGCCAGATTTTTGGCCGAATTTGGTTGAAATTTTGCAATAGGAGTACAATTAGTAGTATAGTCAAGTGTGCAAAATTTGATTGAAATCGATTCAGATTTAGATATAGCTCCCATATATATCTTTCGCCCGATATGGACTAATATGGTTCTAATAGCCAGAGTTTTGGCCCAATTTGGTTGAAATTTTGCACAGGGAGTAGATTTAGCATTGTAGCTATGCGTGCTAAATTTGATTGAAATCGGTTCATATAAATCTGATTTACACTCATATGACCACAAGAGGCCAATTTTTTACTCCGATTTAGTTGAAATTTTGCACGGGGAGTAGAATTAACATTGTAGCTATGCGTGCCCAATTTAGTTGAAATCGGTTCAGATTTAGATATAGCTCCCACATATATGTTTTTCTGATTTCGACAAAAATGGTCAAAATACCAACATTTTCCTTGTAAAATCGCCACTGCTTAGTCGAAAAGTTGTAAAAATGGCTCTAATTTTCCTAAACTCGTAATACATATATATCGAGCGATAAATCATAAATAAACTTTTGCGAAGTTTACTTAAAATTGCTTCAGATTTAAATGTTTCCCATATTTTTTACTAACACAATGTACATTAGCCGACTTAAATTTTGAGTCTACAGATTTTGTGGAAGTCTATCAAATTCTGTCCAGACCGAGTGATATTTCAATGTATGTATTTGGGACAAACCTTTATATATAGCACCCAACACATTTGACGGATGTGATATGGTATCGAAAATGTAGATCTACAAAGTGGTGCAGGGTATAATACAGTCGGCCCCGCCCTACTTTAGACTTTCCTTACTTGTTTATGTTATGCATCATTTTTATTTTTTATTTTCGACATATATTTTCGTATAAATTTATTTTTTCTATTAAAAATCAACAAAAAAAAATTAAAAATTCTCGTAATTTGCAAAATTTTCTAAAAAAAAACTTCCATGGAAGCGAAAAAGTCAAACGGCACAGGTTCAAATCCCAGCGGGATGAAATTTATTTTTTTATTATTATTTTTGTGCTTTTGTACTAATTTTCTATTTTTTGTAAAATTTAATTGTCCAAAATTTGCACTTAAAATAGCCTGATTGCGTTCTTTCTAATACTTGTTCAAAAGGACTGCATCGGAAGTGGAAAAAATCATAATATCTCTAGATTTCCAATTTAAGCAAAATTGAAGTGTCTAGAAGCAAAATCAAATCGGAAAATCGGGGTGGACCTATGCATACCATATTCCGTACATTTATTTATGCACCCAAAATACCTCTAGATTGTGAATTTCAGGCAAATCGGATAAAAATTGGGATGTCTAAATGATTAAGAAGTCAAATCGTGATATCGGTCTACATGGAGGTTATACCAAAACATAAGCCGATTCGCAATAGCGCTAGATTTTGAATTTTAAGCAAATCGGATACAAATTGCAGTGTCTAGATATTGAAGCCACCAAAATCGGGATGTCGGTTTGAATGGGGGCTATATCAAAATCTGAACTTGACCTGCCTGCAGACAAAAGACAAGTTTGTGCAAAAATTCAGCAAGACTGTATCATGATTTTAACAGACAGACACACGTCATAGAATTGTATAAAATTTGTTGAGGTTTGCGAACAAAATTAAAAATTATTAATTTTTTTTTTTACCATTTTCGTCAATGAAGCAATTTCAGTTAAAAACTTTGTGGATCATTAAATTTCGTGATTGAATCAGAAAAATATTGTTTTTTGTGTAGTATACTTTTTTCATATTTGTCTGTAGTGTAAACAAAAACGCACCACAACCGTCTCCGTGTTTTTTTTTTTTTAACATTTCGGTTGTGATTTTGACACTGGGATTTTAAATTATAATGATTCGAATAAATTAACATTTTTGTAAATTTTAAAAACTGTGTGTTTCTATTATTTATTTGCCTAATTAAATTGAATCGCCGTCCTGTTTGTTTTTGACATCCACCATTAGTAAATTAGTTTATTTTTTAAAGATTTACCCCATTTACATGAAGCTCCGTTACATCAAGGTTAGATAACCAGTCACATGTCAGTTAATAAGGTAACTGTTAAAATTTAACCGCAACAGCTAAATTTTTATTAGCTGACAGTTAAAGCCTAACGGAGCTATATGAAAATGACCGTTAATATTTTTGAGTTTTCGCAAATTTTTTACACAACACTAACCAAATGCTTTCCAAAACTCATTGAGAGCTCTATCATTCATATCTGTCACGTGCAATTTCCACAACTGATAACCGTAGTAACGTTTCACCGACGGGTCACTGCGATACCGCCTATTAATCTGGTATGTAGATGAGGGCGAGAAAATATTATAGCGTCGAATATCGGTGGGTCCCACCAACCATTGTAAACTTTCCATGGTATTATCGTATAAATCCTCATTATTAAAGAACAACGAATTAACATCGGATAGATTTCTTAATAAAATAATAACACTGTCATCTTGTACTCTCCAAATGGGCAATTGGCGACGTGGCCATGTGAGCGGTAAAAAGACGATAAACACAAACAAAACACATTTTCCCAAAGACATTTGTTAACATTTATTATTAATTTATGCGTTTCTATTCGCCTCTTTAACTATCTTTAGTATTTGATTCGTTGTTTCTTTTTTTTTTTTTGAGAGAGAGAGATTTTCGATTCCCTGTTCTGCGTTTAGAATTCTTCGAATTGAACTTGTGAACGTCGCGGAGTTTACAAACAAACTGATTAAAGCGAATTTCTTCAAGTGGTCATCACCGTCCAAATCGAAGCGACCTGCCGGCCGGCTAGCTTCATGGTCATGTCAAGTGTTGTGGTTTCTGTGATTCTATCTATTCTTTGTTTTTAATCTCTATGCCAGAATTGTTAATTGGGAGTTCCTTCTTTCTATTTCATATGAAACGTGCGTGCGGAATACCGGTGTTTGGATGCTGCAAGTTTTTCAGTATTATGTGTGGGCTATTTTCTCACCTTTGGCCTCTTGACTGAGTTTTAGTTTTTAGGTCATTCCCAAGTGAAATTTGAAAACGTTAATCTCCCTTTCCTTTGCCATCTTTGTGAGTAGTTTTTTTAAACTTTTTTTTTTAAGGTCATTAGACTTTCTTTTGTTTGATATCCCATAATGTTTTTGTTTTCGTCTTCCTCATTTCCCATTGCTTTAGCTAAGGTCAAGAAATATTCGTAGAAAATCAAACTTATATGAATTTGATTTTGAATAAAACGGAAATATTAATCATTAATTGAGACCAGAGTAGGGTTCCGCTTTTTTTATAAATATTGGATGCGGTCAATAGGAATCCAAAATTTTTCCAATAGATGGCGTACCGAATATGTGGTGTATCGGTTCATATTTTGTTATAGACCCCATTAGCCCGATCTACCAATTTTACTTCTTGAGAACATAGAGACAACGATTAACTTCCAACTTGTTTATTTGCTTTTAAAAAAGGTTTTTTTGCGTCAAAAATAAATCTTCGTTTATCTAAAACTTCGTTCTTCAGAAAAGAAAACTCTTGTTTCAGTGTATCTCTCGATTTAGGCATAGACACCTAAATTTTTATCCCATTTCCACACCCTCAAAAAAAATCGCTTCTTTAACATATGTTCCAAACATATTTTGCAGGAAGCATATATATTATTGGATACTGCCGAAACATTAATATGTTTGTTTTATGTGAACATATTATATGTTTGGAAGCATTTTGAGCACAAAAATATTGTATGCTTGGAAGAATTTTTCCCAAAGACGATTGTGCTCATTCCCTAACATACTCGTAATTTTCACTTCCACGAATTTTTTTAGTTCTTGGCACCATTTTCTGTAATACAAATAATGTTGAAGAAATTATTCACTTTTATAAATTTTTTAAATTTTACCTCCCGTCTGCACGGAGAATCGAACCGAGGACCATACAGTTTGTAAGCCAACACACTATCCACTGGGCTACGTAACTGTTATAGTCACCAGCAAATAATTATCGTTATAAGTTACATTTATATAGCATAGTTTGCAGCGCCCACGAGCCCATGCAAACATAACATTATTTAACAGAAACATACATTTGTTTGCCACGTGGAGCAGTGGTTAGCATGTCTGCCTTGCATGCAAAGGGTCGTGGGTTCAATCCCTGCTCCGACCGAACACTTTTTTTAATTTAACTTTAAAACTTTGAAATGTGGGTTATTAAAGATTTATAGTCAGTAACAGTGCTTGATATAAACGAAATTGACTGATTTTTGGATAAAATATTATTTTTTTAAAGCAAAAATAACAATTTTGTAACAAAAAACTGTTTTTGGTACAAAACTTTAAAATTTGGTATTCAAAAACTCTAACAAAAGAAGAACGTGGAGTCGAGTATAAACATACATAAGTAATTTTATAATATAAACATAAATTTATTTAGGCGTGAACAATTTTTTACTAGCATTTAACACCATCGCTCTAAAATGCCTTTTATTTTTCGTTAATAATTCATTTTAAAGAAAATAAACTTTTTAAATTGTTTTAGCTGCAAAACTCGAACTTAATGCCCGCTTTTATATTTGAAGGTGTCCGTCAACTCCTCGTGGACTACTTATTAATAAAGAGGAACTAAACTTTGTTTTTATATATTTTACTGTGTAATTTTTCACTATTTCCTCCTTATTTTATTTTACTATCCCAACTCTAAAAAGAGTATAGTGCCCTTTCGTTATTTTTATGAAGACCCCTGATTTCTTTTAACGAGCCAAGAAAAAAATTGTGTCCATAATGCCAAAATGATAAACAAAACACATGTCCACACATACATAAAATGCTGCTCTCAAGGCGAAAACATATGCTGTTTGTTTTTCAAATGTCTATTCTCTTGGTTCCGAATGTCCATTCTCTTTATTCAAATTAAATAATATTTAGACTTAAGCATATCAAATTTTTGGCCTTATCATAAAACAGTTTTCCGAAACAACATACAACATTCTTTCGCTGTGTTATGTTGATATCTTTTGTCAACTCTCCCGGTTCCCATCTCTATTTCTTTCTCTATACTCTCTCTGTCGCTTTGAATAAAATATCACAACATATGTATGTTTAGTCGAAATTTGTAAATTTATAAAGGGTGATTCTTTTGAGGTTAGGATTTTCATGCATTAGTATTTGACAGATCACGTGGGATTTCAGACATGGTGTCAAAGAGAAAGATGCTCAGTATGCTTTGACATTTCACGCTCAGTATGCATTTGACGAGCCACAACGTCGAATTTTCAGTGAATAGGCCCTAGAAAAGTTGGCAGAAAATCCGCTTTTTTATCGACAAATTTTGTTCAGCGATGAGGCTCATTTCTGGTTGAATGGCTACGTAAATAAGCAAAATTGCCGCATTTGGAGTGAAGAGCAACCAGAAGCCGTTCAAGAACTGCCCATGCATCCCGAAAAATGCACTGTTTGGTGTGGTTTGTACGCTGGTGGAATCATTGGACCGTATTTTTTCAAAGATGCTGTTGGACGCAACGTTACGGTGAATGGCGATCGCTATCGTTCGATGCTAACAAACTTTTTGTTGCCAAAAATGGAAGAACTGAACTTGGTTGACATGTGGTTTCAACAAGATGGCGCTACATGCCACACAGCTCGCGATTCTATGGCCATTTTGAGGGAAAACTTCGGAGAACAATTCATCTCAAGAAATGGACCGGTAAGTTGGCCACCAAGATCATGCGATTTGACGCCTTTAGACTATTTTTTGTGGGGCTACGTCAAGTCTAAAGTCTACAGAAATAAGCCAGCAACTATTCCAGCTTTGGAAGACAACATTTCCGAAGAAATTCGGGCTATTCCGGCCGAAATGCTCGAAAAAGTTGCCCAAAATTGGACTTTCCGAATAGACCACCTAAGACGCAGCCGCGGTCAACATTTAAATGAAATTATCTTCAAAAAGTAAATGTCATGGACCAATCTAACGTTTCAAATAAAGAACCGATGAGATTTTGCAAATTTTATGCGTTTTTTTTTTTAAAAAAGTTATCAAGCTCTTAACAAATCACCCTTTATATGTTTGCATTCACACATATGATTTTTATGAAACATTCATGCCCCAAACATAATATATTCTAACATATTAACATAGATGTCCCAAACATTTAGTGTTAGTTAAAGAACATTACATGTTTGCACTTAAATATATTGTGTTTTAAAATTGTACCCGAAACACATTTTGTTTATATCGGAACATATGAAAAACATATTTTTCTAAGAGTGCATAAAATTGGAAATTTAAAGGTATTTTAAAACCACAAATAGATGTGAAAAATGTGGTCCACATCTGCTATACCCGATTTTTGGACATAGAAACCGCTGTTTTTATACAATATGAATGAAATTTTAAATCAAAAATAAAGACCTATATATTTTTAAAACTATACTTTATAAAATTAAAATTAGGATGCATATCTCCTTTATCTATTTTTCATTCTCTTTTTGGGACAAAAAATGAATAAATGTCAGTTGAAAATCCAAAATATATATTTTTCATAAAAAAGGCAAAATTCCCAAAAACGTATTTGTCTATATTTGATGTTGTTTCTTGGATTAAAGACATAGATTCAATATTTTTGTTGATTTAAAAACATTGCTCCTTACTTTCAGAAAATCTTGTCTTACTTCAAAGACATACTTACGTCTTGAACAGAGGGACGTAAATATAAAAGTTTCATTTCGTTTTGTAAGATACGAGACGTTTGCAACTACAATTGTTTGTTTTCTTTAAACGAAGTTTCTTTAAATGTGCTTGTGCACATTACACATTGGTCTTAAAATATATTTGGTTAGCTACACGGATGAAAAAGAGTATTTTTTCATATGTTTAGGTGTACAAATTATATATTTGAAACTCAAATATTTATGTTAATATGTAACAAAATATTATTTTCTTAAATATAATATCTCTGAATGCGAACATATATTAATTTAAACAAAAAAATATTAAACACATATATATGTAATCTAAAATACTTCTAGATTTCAAATTTCAGGCAAATTGGATAAAAACTACGATTTTTATAAGCCTAAGACCCAAAATCGGGAGGTCGGTTTGTATGGGGACTATATCAAAACGTGGACCGATATAACCCATCTTCGAACTTGACCTGAACTTATGGCCCCAGAAGCCAGAGTTTTACCCCAATTCGCTTAAAATTTTGCACTAGGAGTAAAATTAGTAGTGTAGTCAAGTGTGCCAAATTTTATTGAAATCGGTTCAGATTTAGATATAGCTCCCATATATAGCTTTCAACCGATTTACACTCAAATGACCACAGAGGCCAATTTTTTACACCGATTTAGTTGAAATTTTGCACAGGGAGTAGGATTAGCATTGTAGCTATGCGTGCCGAATTTGGTTGAAATCGGTTCAGATTTAGATGTAGCTTCCATATATATGTTTTTCTGATTTCGACAAAAATGGTCAAAATACCAACATTTTCCTTGTAAAATCGCCACTACTTAGTCGGAAAGTTGTAAAAATGACTCTTATTTTCCTAAACTTCTAATACATATATATCGAGCGATAAACAATAAATAAACTTTTGCGAAGTTGCCTCAAAATTGGTTCAGATTAAAATGTTTCCCATATTTTTTTACTAACATACTGTACGAGTACCATCCCAGGGCATTAGCCGACTTAAATTTTAAGTCTATAGATTATAAATTTTGTTCAGATGGAGTCAGATTTAAATGTATATATTTGGGACAAAATTTTATATATATAAAGGGTGATTCTTTTGAGGTTAGGATTTTCATGCATTAGTATTTGACAGATCACGTGGGATTTCAGACATGGTGTCAAAGAGAAAGATGCTCAGTATGCTTTGACATTTCATCATGAATAGCCGAACGATCTGCCACAACGTCGAATTTTCAGTGAATGGGCCCTAGAAAAGTTGGCAGAAAATCCGCTTTTTTATCGACAAATTTTGTTCAGCGATGAGGCTCATTTCTGGTTGAATGGCTACGTAAATAAGCAAAATTGCCGCATTTGGAGTGAAGAGCAACCAGAAGCCGTTCAAGAACTGCCCATGCATCCCGAAAAATGCACTGTTTGGTGTGGTTTGTACGCTGGTGGAATCATTGGACCGTATTTTTTCAAAGATGCTGTTGGACGCAACGTTACGGTGAATGGCGATCGCTATCGTTCGATGCTAACAAACTTTTTGTTGCCAAAAATGGAAGAACTGAACTTGGTTGACATGTGGTTTCAACAAGATGGCGCTACATGCCACACAGCTCGCGATTCTATGGCCATTTTGAGGGAAAACTTCGGAGAACAATTCATCTCAAGAAATGGACCGGTAAGTTGGCCACCAAGATCATGCGATTTGACGCCTTTAGACTATTTTTTGTGGGGCTACGTCAAGTCTAAAGTCTACAGAAATAAGCCAGCAACTATTCCAGCTTTGGAAGACAACATTTCCGAAGAAATTCGGGCTATTCCGGCCGAAATGCTCGAAAAAGTTGCCCAAAATTGGACTTTCCGAATGGACCACCTAAGACGCAGCCGCGGTCAACATTTAAATGAAATTATCTTCAAAAAGTAAATGTCATGGACCAATCTAACGTTTCAAATAAAGAACCGATGAGATTTTGCAAATTTTATGCGTTTTTTTTTTTAAAAAAGTTATCAAGCTCTTAACAAATCACCCTTTAGCACCCAACACATTTGACGGATTTGATATACAATCGGTCCAATATTAAGAGAATTAAGGATATTGTACTTAGGAAATTCATACTTAGAAGAAACTGAAATTGTTAGCATACTAAACGGAGAGTTTGAAAATGGAAGGGAAAAACTGTACTTGTATGTAAGCAGCGCCTTAAGGTATAGATCGTACATAATGAATTATAGCTTGTAAATAATATGCAATACAATGCAATTAATCTTCTACACGCAAAAAAATAATTCTTTCCTCCCAAACGAAATTTTAGACAAACAAAGTTAGTTTCTCATTTGCTTTTCGCTGTAAGGAAGTGTATTTGGAAGAAAAGTATATACTTTTTGTGATAAACGTTTATTCTTTTCCAGGATGTAAAAACAATTTCATAAAGACAAACTCAAAAAAGACATTGTTTTCTTGCTAATTGCATTTTCTCTCACATCTTTCTCACATCCCCGAGATTTTTTAGTTATTAACACCTTTTCCTGTAATACCAACAATGTAGAAGAAATTATACGATTCTATAAATTTAAAAATTTTTTTTTACCTTTCGCCTGGACGGAGAATCGAACCGCGGACCATGCACTTTGTAAGCCAACACACTAACCACTGAGCTATGTACCTGATATGGTCATCAATAGATAAATATCCATATAAGTTATATTTATATAGCATAGCTTGCGGCGCCCACGAAAAGAATAAACAAAGTTTATTTAACAGAAATAAACATTTAGTTTGGCACCGTGGAGCAGTGGTTGCTACGTCCGACTTGCATGCCAAGGGTCGTGGGTTCGATCCCAAGTTTTTTTTGTTTTTTTTTTTACATATATACCAGATATGTTGGAAAAATTCCGAAAAAATGTTCAACATTACATTGTAGTATATTAAATTTTGAAGTGTAAAATGTGTCTTATTAAAGACTTAAATTCAGAAAAGAACAGTGTTTGATATAAACGAAATGGACTGTGTTGTTTTTTCAAATATAACTTTTTTTATTGAAAAAATAAAAAAATTGTAACAAACGAATTTTTTGGTGATAAAAGTTTAAAATTTTCGAAGCAATTCAAAAAACTCTAACAAAAGAAAAACGTTTTCGGTACACGTTTTCAAAACGTTTTTTTTTTCTTTGCGTGTAGTTAGTTAATTAGTAAAACAAGTAGAAGTGACAGACAACATAATGTTATTGTCACATATATCACGAAAATTTCTGTTCTAATTTAAATATTTATATATCAAATTGTCAAATTGAATGATATACAAAAGAGAACGAAATAAAAATAAAATAAAAAATACAATCGGTCGGGGCCGACTATATTATACCCTGCACCACTTTGTAAATCCACATTTTCGATACTATATCAAATCCGTCAAATGTGTTGGATGCTACATATAAAGGATTTTGTCCCAAATATTAAATGTATATATTTCTGACTCCATCTGACTCCATCTGAACAAAATTTATAATCTATAGACTTAAAATTTAAGTCGGCTAATGCCCTGGGATGGTACTCGTACACTATGTTAGTAAAAAAATATTGGAAACATTTTAATCTGAACCAATTTTGAGGCAACTTCGCAAAAGTGTATTTATGATTTATCAATAAAATTTAGCACATTTGACAACACTACTAATTGTACTCATAGTGCAAAATTTCAACCAAATTGGGCTAAGACTCTGGCTTCTGGGGCCATGTAAGTCAAATATAGGGCGAAAGATATATCTCAATCTGAACCGATTTCAATCAAATTTGGCACACCTGACTATAGTACTTATTGTTCTCCTGGTGCAAAATTGCAAGCAAATTAGGGCCATACAAGTTCATATCGGGCGAAAGATATATATGGGAGCTATATCTAAATCTGAACCGATTTCAATCAAATTTTGCACACTTGACTATACGACCAAGTGTTATGTTTGTGCAAAATTTCAAGCAAATCAGGGTAAAACTCTGGTTTCTGGGTCCATATAAGTCCCTATCGGGCGAAAGATATATATGGGAGTTATATCTAAATCTGAACCGATTTCTTCCAAAATCAATAGGGTTCTATTCTGATCCAAAACAGAAACTTGTGCCAAATTTGAAGGCGATAGGACTTAAACTGCGACCTAGACTTTGATCTCAAAAATGTGTTCACAGACAGACGGACGGACGGACGGACATGGCTAGATCGACTCAGGGACCCACCCTGAGCATTATTGCCAACGATACCATGTGTCTATCTCGTCTCCTTCTGGGTGTTGCAAACATATACACTAATTTATATGTTAACACCCTGTTCCACAGTGTGGCGCAGGGTATAAAAATATGAAAAAAGCGAGGGGGTAAAAAAATTGAATTGAAAATTGAACTTCCTGTGTACTTCAAATAAAGAATATCTTTGGGAGGACACCTTTGGAAATGCTTTTAAAGTTGTGCCTTTAGAAGAACTGGCTGGGATGTTACAGAGGTGATTTTTTTGAGGGTGTGACTGATCAGTATTTTTGTTCTCATGAAGAAGCCAAAAATTGGGTCGAGTTGCGAACTGAGTCAAAAGGCGAGTTTGTTTTTTCGGTAACGTATACTCCCAAACATATTCTGCTTCAAGCAGAATTTTTTCAAACAAACATTTGTTTCTACTACGCAAGCATGTTATGTTTCAACCAAAGAATATCTGTTTTTAAGGCCCCAAATAGTTAATTCAGATTTCTAAGTATTTCAGCAGCCTACATAATTTGTTGTAATTAAGCGTTCCGTTTTCCATATACTTTCATCTTCAACTTCTTGACTTTCTAGTTATTGAATACCGACTTTGTGGAAAAAAGATTCTTTTGAGACTGCATCATTTCTTAGTCATTCAATTATATACGAAGAAATGGAAAATAATTACGATTTTTTCTCCGATCTATTGTTTCGATCCCCTCTCGCTTTCTCTTGCGATTCTAAACGTATATATGTTTATACGAAATTTTTAAATTAATTTTTGTTATTTTGCACGATAAAAAAAAATTGTGTAAAATGTAATGTACCAAACATAATATGTTCTAACATTATTAAGATATATGTTCCAAACATGTTATAGCAGTTTATGAAAATTATATGAATGCACTTAAAAATAATATGCTAAAAATTTGAAAAATGAAAAATGCCGAATTTTGTATTTGCGTCCACAAAAAATTTGATTGATTTTAGTCGTGAATTTTTTTCAAGAGTTTTCAATGATAAAAAAAATATATTTTCGGATACAATTCCATGGTTGATTCCCGTATGCAATTCAATTTCAAAATACACAGTACTCACCAAATTTTTCCACAAAAGCCTTCATAGCTTGAGCAGCACTTGTAGTATTTTTAGTTCTCTTGTCATCGAATACTAATTTCCACATTTGAGCACCATGATAATTCACATAATTCTCATCAGTATCACTGCGATAATCGGACTTTCTGCCTCCATGGGCATTTGGACGAACAGCACGTAAAATATTTCGAAGACCACCGAAAAATGGCCAATTGGCAAAAATTCTAGTACGAGGTGCGTTCGCTGTACGCAATGAACGTTCTTTAGCATTTATTTGACAATTTAAATTAAATAAAAGAATTATAAAAACACATTTCAAACAAAAAATTAAATATTTTTTGTCCATATTGTTTCTTTCGAATACAAATTACGACAATATAACCAATATTCAATGTGAAAGGTGTGATGCGTAACTTTGATGTTAACTTAGATAAATCCCAATACGGAATGTTGGCAAAATTGAAAAAGATTTCATCCCAAAGGCTATAGCTCCAGTTAGGCCAATGATAGTCATCAAACTTTATTGGCCAGCTTTTGTTGGTGGTCTGTTTTTTCTTTAAAATTTTACAATGACCAACAACAATGGGCAAAATGAAATGCAAAAAAAATGTCTTATATGTATCAGCATTAAATCAAACACCTCAATATAAGGCGGAGCTCCATTTATAGCTGAAAAATCGGAAGTTATTTGCTATTTAGGTTTAGGCGATTATGACTTTGATAGACAGGCTTTGTAAATCTGGAGATCAGATATTCGATTTGGTAATCATTAAATTGGTGTAAAAATTGATATTTATTAGGTTTAACAGACTCTTCTTTTTTGGATATCAATTTGCATTTGATTGCTTGCTTTGTGATAGTGATGACGATGATGATCGTGATTAGCGGTCACAATAAATTTTTGATTATTTTAACAGAAGACAATAAAAGAAATTTCTCCCTTCTTGTATCTTTCTATTGGGGAAGCTCATAGCTAACCTCATCTTTTGTAAGGGTCCGTTGTTTTATTTACTTTGTTTTTGTGTTTTACGTTATAATCTTTTCCGTGTTTGCCTCAGCTGCAATTTTTTGTTTGTATTACCCGCTTTTTTGTGGTCTTCGGCTTTGAAAAATGACCTGACATTAATTACGTTTGGAGGTGTTACGTAAGCTATTTAACGTTTTGTTTCCAACCTCTTGACTTGTTTGATTAGATGGCTAAATCACCATTGATTTTATGATGATCAGGGTCTATATATGACTATTACATAGAAGTTCACGAAGCTAACGGTTTTTGTGGTTGATAAACAAATGATACAATTTTTCAAAATAATTTATTTTAATAATTATAGAGTACAGGGTAGCTAACACAAAGTGTTGCAAAGCTCACAAATACACAGGGTGACTGAACCATTTGGTCTGATTTTATTCAAAAACAAGTATAAACAATAGTAAATTCGGCCGGGCCGAATTTTAAATACCCTCCACCATGAATCAAATATGATAGTTTACTTTGAAAACTCTTCGTCGTAGTGGGTTACTTCATAATATATAGAATTGTAGGGGGTTTGATGACAAATCTTCTCCCAAGGCAGTCAGCTCCCGCAGACAAACCTTAAAGTTTCTACCTATGAAGACCAGATAAGATTCTAGATTTATGAGAACCAATTTTGTTTGAGTTTTAGATAAATTATAAACATATCGTGTATATGATTAAATTACGCCTTCATTTTAAATCTTAAATGTGTAGATTTTTTCCGCCATTATTTAAATAAATACGATGAGTAAAATCTGGACATTTTACTTTCAGATTGAAGCAATTTTCATGATCAGTGCGCCTGCTATTTTAGAGAATTTTAGAGTTGAAGAAACGAAAATACTTTATAAGAAAAGGAAATTTCGTTTGTCTAAAATTCCATTATAGATTACTAATTTCCAGCAAATCGGATAAAAACTACGGATTCTAGAAGCCCAAGAAACAAAGCCGGGAGATCGGTGTATACCTCCAGAATTTCAAACAAATCGGCTAGAAAACATACACGGATGAAAAAGACTGTTTTTCATATGTTTGGCTATAAACATTATATGTTTGGAGCACACATTTTTAAACACAATATTATTGAGTGCAAGCATATAATGTTCATAAACTAGCATAACATGTTTGGGACATATATGTTAATATGTTAGAACATATTATGTTTGGGACATAAAATGTTTGTAAATATAATATGCTTGGATGCAAACATATATTAATTTAGAAATAGCCTATAAACATATATGTGTTTAGTAGCTTGGAGCGCTATTTAACAGGGAGCGATATTGAATTAAGTTGGTGGTTGTTGCTTGTTATTACAAAATTAACATTTTATTTTTCCTTGGGCAATTGATCAGCTACTTCTTTGATCCTTACAAACTGTGTGGTCCGCTGTTCGAATCCCCGTCCGGCAAAAGGTAAAATTAAAATAAAAAAATCATACAATTGAATAATTTCTTCTACAATGTTTGTATTACAGAAAAAGGTGCTAAGAACTAAAAAATCTCGTGGAAGTAAGAAAGATGTCGGGGAATATACAATGGGCAGAAACAAAATTTTGAGCATTCAGGTCGAAAACCTATGTTGTTAGCACCTATATTACCTGTTTATTTTCATAATTCATTATGATTGTAAATATATAAATAAATAAATAAAATTTTGAGCACAATATTGTTTGGGAGAATTTTTTTTAAGCATATAATATTTTTGGGTGCAAAATGCTTCCAAACATATTATATGTTCACATAATAACATATTGTTTTTTGGAAGACAACATTATTGAATTTGGATGCAAAAATACAAAATGTTTGGAACTTAGACTACCCAAACATATATTGTTTAGACCAATATGCTTTCAAACATATTATATATTGGAAGAGATCAAACATATAAATGTTTGGGCAATACCCAAAAATGTATATGCTTGAAGCAAAATATTTTTGGGAGTATATGTTACAGAAGCGATTTTTTGCGAGCGTGTAGTCTCTAGACGCCCAAGAAGTAAAAATCGAGAGATCAGTCTATATGGGGGTTATACCAAAAAATGGACCGATATACCTCAATTTCGGCACACTTATTTGTGGTCAAAATATACCTCTAGATTTCGAATTTCAGGCAAATCGGATAATAAATACAGTTTATAGAAGCTCAAGAATTTCAGCCCAAGCGGATGGTAAATATAGTTTCTAGAAGCCCAAGAAGCAAAATCGGGAGATCGGTCTATATGGGGGCTATACCAAAAAATGGACCGATGAGCACCATTTTCGGCACACCTTTTTATGGTCCCAAAAGAACTCTAGATTTTCAATTTCAGGAAAATCGGATAGAAAATATAGTTTCTAGAAGCCCAAGAAGCAAAATCGGGAGATCAGTCTGTATGGGGCCTATATCAAAACATGGACCGATGAGCACCATTTTCGGCACACCTTTTTATGGTCCTCAAATACCTCTAGATTTCCAATTTCAGGCAAATCGTATTGTAAATATAGTTTCTAGAAGCAAAATCGGGATATCGGTCTATATGGGGGCTATACCAAAACATGGACCGATGGGCACCATTTTCGGCACACCTTTTTATGGTTCTCAAATACCTCTATATTTCCAATTTCAGGCAAATTGGATAAAAACTACGGTTTTTATAGGCCCAAGACTCCAAATCGGGAGGTTGGTTTATATGGGGGCTATATCAAAACATGGACCGATACGGACCATTTTCGACTCACCTCTTTATGGTCCCAAAATACCTCTAGATTTTCAATTTCATACAAATCGGATAAAAAATACTGTTTCTAGACGCGCAAGAAGCAAAATCGGGAGATCGGTCTATATGGGGGCTATACCAAACCATGGACCGATACGGACCATTTTCGACACACCTCTTTATAGTCCCACAATACCTCTAGATTTCCAATTTCAGGCAAATCGGATGATAAATATAGTTTCTAGACGCCCAAGAAGCAAAATCGGGAGATCGGTCTATATGGGAGCTATATCAAAACAGCGACCGATACGGACCATTTTGACACACCTCCTTATGGTCTTAAAATACCTCTAGATTTTCAATTTCAGACAAATAGGATAGAAAATACTGTTTCTAGACGCCTAAGAAGCAAAATCGGGAGATCGGTCTATATGGGGGCTATACCAAAACATGGACCGATACAGACCATTTTCGACACACCCCTTTATGGTCCCAAAATACCTCTGGATTTCCAATTTCAGGCAAATCTGATAAAAACTACGGTTTTTATAGGCCCAAGACCCCAAATCGGGAGGTCGGTTTATATGGGGACTATATCAAAACTTGGACCGATATAGCCCAACTTGACCTGCCTGCAAACAAAAAACTAATCTGTGCCAAATTTGGGGACGATAGCGTCATTATTGAAGGCTGTAGCGTGATTACAACAGACAGACAGACAGACAGACAGACGGACATGCTTATATCGTCTTAGAATTTCTCCCTGATCAAGAATATATATACTTTATATAGTCGGAAATCGATATTTCGATGTGTTACAAACGGAATGACAAACTTATTATACCCCCGTCACCATTTTATGGTGGTGGGTATAACAAGGTTATTCATGATGGAATTCATGAGATATTTGACCGGAGAATCATAACCATACAGAAACATACCACCAACATATTTCCAATTAAACAGTTGATAAAAGTTCTTGGGCTGAAACCGTAGTTACACTGATAAAAAAGCATGAGCGGTTCCAAAGATTTTGTCCTTACTTTAATAATTTTGGTATTGATTCCGAGCCAAAGAAGCGGATAATACAAGTAAAGATACTCTTAAGACACAATTCTCTTTCAAATTTGGGTTTTGTGTACTTGCTTCTAGGAAGCAAATTTTGATTTTTCGTTTTTTCAATTTTTGTTCTTCATATGCTATCAAAGGCCTTTAAAAACGAGTTAACGACAACTTTATTTTCCAAATTCAGACTCGACTCCCAGTAGAAATTATGCTATGTTTGAAGTAAAAACCATTTTTAAAATAAAGTGTTGAAAAACATGCCCTATTTTTGAACGATTTTTTTCTATGTAGTCAAGTTGCAAAAAGACAACAAATTTAAAGACAATTTCATTAATTTTAAAGAATTTTTCTGAATTATTAAAGTCAAGTTGACCTTACCCCAAAAAAATTTCATTCATGTTATGATACCCATTTTTAAGTAAAATCACTTAATTATAAGGACAAAACAGGTTGGTTGATAAGTCCCCGGTCTAACAAAGAAAAACTCATTTTTTTTGTCAAAATTCGTTTTTATTATTCAAGAGCGATACAACGATTATAACGACCTTCCAATTTTTTGATACCATTTTGGTAGTACTCCTTCGGTTTTGCCTCAAAATAGGTCTCCTTTTGGGGTCTGAGAACAAGAAAAAGTCGCTGGGGGCCAGATCTGGAGAATACGGTGGGTAGGGAAGCAATTCGAAGCCCAATTCATGAATTTTTGCCATCGTTCTCAATGACTTGTGGCACGGTGCGTTGTCTTGGTGGAACAACACTTGTTTCTTATTCATATGGGGCTGTTTTGCCGCGATTTCGACCTTCAAACGCTCCAATAATGCCATATGTTATAATACCCACTGTTGATGGGTTTTCCCTTCTCAAGATAATCGATACAAATTATTCCATGCGCATCCCAAAAAACAGAGGCCATTACTTTGTCAGCGGACTTTTGAGTCTTTCCACGCTTCGGAGACGATTCACCGGTCGCTGTACACTCAGCCGACTGTCGATTGGACTCAGGAGTGTAGTGATGGAGCCATGTTTCATCCATTGTCACATATCGACGGAAAAACTCGGGTGTATTACGAGTTAGCAGCTGCAAACACCTCTCAGAATCATCAACACGTTGTTGTTTTTGGTCAAATGTGAGCTCGCGCGGCACCCATTTTGCATAGAGCTTCCGCATATCCAAATATTGATGAATGATATGACCAACACGTTCCTTTGATATCTTTAAGGCCTCTGCTATCTCGATCAACTTCATTTTACGGTCATTCAAAATCATTTTGTGGATTTTTTTGATGTTTTCATCGGTAACCACCTCTTTCGGGTGTCCACTGCGTTCACCGTCCTCCATGCTCATTTCACTACGCTTGAATTTTGTATACCAATCAATTATTGTTGATTTCCCTGGGGCAGAGTTCGGAAACTCATTATCAAGCCAAGTTTTTGCTTCCACCGTATTTTTTCCCTTCAGAAAACAGTATTTTACCAAAACACGAAATTCCTTTTTTTTCATTTTTTTCACAATAACAAAAGTTGCTTCACAAAAGACGCTCTATCTCACAAACTAATTGACTTACAGACGTCAAATTTTGACACGAATCATTTGAAGGTTGGTACTATATAAAAATAATATGCATTTAATACTAGCGACGCCATCTATGTGCCAGACCGGGGACTTATAAGCCAACCTGTTACAACTTCATTGAAAGGTTTATCGACTTTTGGACAAGAAAAAAACTTTATATTAGAGAAATGCGTCTTCTATGCTAAGCAAAATTTGCATTCGTATTTTAAGGACACGAAATCCTTGGCCTCACGATAATATTTTTTTCAGTGTAGTTAAAAATTTAATTGATACAAGTAACATTTTAATAAAATAACAAGTATACACGAAAATTTACCTGTAATCAAAATCATATCTTGAGGTCCAGGTCCAGGTTCGAATCCTGACTTCCCATTTTAAAAAAGAATTGTTGTTTGTTTTTTATTATTCTTATTAAATAGTTTGGAATCCTTCAGGAATCATGTTTTCTGAATTAATATTTTCTTGAAAATTAGCTTTTTTCTATAAATTTTGAAAAAAAAATCTACAGAGATTGTGGGTATCGTTAAAGTAATGCCAAATCGCATTTCAGAAAAAAAATTGCAACATATTAATTGAAGGCTATTTTTAATAGCTGGTAAAGCTATTTTTGAGGACCTGGCTTGCTTGCACCGAAGCACTTTCCTCCAACTACATGTCCGTAAAAAAATAATATTTTTGGTATATGGAAGACGAAGATGTTACCTAATTTTGCCTTGACTTACCTGAACTCGTACCTGTTAATAGGAGTTTTTACTGGGTAACTTTTGGAAACGGAAATAATTTAATTTTAGATATATTAAAAAAAGAAAAGAACAGAACTTGATATAAACGAAATAGCATGCGATTTTGAAATATTATTATGAAATAAAATTATTTTTTTTATAGCAAAAATAAAAACAGTGATAAAAGTTTGAACTTTTCGACGAAATTGAAAAACTCTAATAAAATAACACCGTTGGTGATACCCGTATTCCAATTTTAATTATTTTCTTTGAAACCCCTTCGTTTCACGCAGAGAAGAAACATGATTGTCACAATCATATTCGAATAGCAAAATAATATGATAGGAGCTATTTTTGCGGCAACCATGTTGGCTCAGTGAACATGGTTGTAAAAATAAAATTGTCCTCATCATGTTATTATATTGATAAAAAGAATTTTGTTTCCATTAAAAGACAATGGTCACGATCGTCAAAAATGTTTTTCTTCCAGTTAAAAGAACATGGTCACAACCTAAAATGTTTTGATCTTTACGAAAAAACCTTTTTCGTCGTCGAAACAAGGACGCCACTTGAAAAATAAAACACAAAATTAACTTTATTTATTTGTTTTTATTTATTTATAAACTAATTCATTGTTTATTTGTATTTACTATGTCGTGCAAGCAAACATCACATATTTGTACACACTCTATTTTGGACATGTTTATTTAGAACATGTTTGCGACATTTGAGAACCATTTAAATGTTTATTGTCAACATATATTTTTCTCCGCTCGAAAATTATTTTTACATAGGCAAAATATATGGTTTTCGCGACAATTACATGCTCTATATAAGCATTAAATGGATGCGGCAACCATGTCCAAACATGTTTTTTCTGTGCGTATTGTTATCAAGGAATATAGAATTTCAGGTAGATTTGATGAAACATTCTCCTTCAAGTAGATCGGATTTATATGATTTTTTGAGGAATCCTAAACTTCTCGTCATATGAATATTTTTACCCCATTACTCGAATGAGAACGAGAAGTAAAATTGGGCAGTTTGGCTATATTACACTCTTACCAACAAAATTCTACACAGGTTGTTGAAGTCCTAAAATATTTCTAGATTTAGAATTTCACAAAATCTGCTAAAAATTGCATTATATATAAGGCCTCTAAAAATCGCGAGATCGGGACCAATATAGCTGACGACGTCTAAAAATTCAAAATGGGCGATCGGTCTATATAGGGACTTTATCAATTATGGGCCGTAAAGGGCACCTATTTGTGGACCTAAAATACACACAATTGATATAGGTCGGATGGTATTGCAAATGGTCCACTTTTACGTATAGCCCCCATATAAACGGACCCCCAGATTTGGCTTGCGGAGCCTCTAATAGAAGCGTATTTCGTCCGATCTGGTTAATATATGGTCTCTAACAACCAAGCCAAAATTGTTCCACATCGATCCATAATTATATATAGCCCCAATATAAACCGATCCCCAGATTTGGCCTGCGGAGCCTCAAAGAGAAGCAAATTAGATCCGATCCGGCTGACATTTGGAACATAGTTTTGGTATATGGTCTCTAACAATCATGCAAAAATTGGTCCACATCGGTCCATAATTATATATAGCCCCCACATAAACTGATCCCCAGATTTGGCTTGCGGATCGTCTTAGAGAAGCAAATTTCATCCGATCCGCCTGAAATTTGGTACATTGTATTAGTATATGGTCTCCAACAACCAAGTAAAAATTGATCCCCATCGGTCCATTATATATAGGCCCCATATAAATAAACCTGTCCCCAGATTTGGCTTGCGGAGATTTGGCTTGTGGAGACAAACAATTGGATACGATCTGGCTGAAATTTTGTACATGGTGTTGGTATATGGTCTCTAACAACCATGCAAAAATTGGTTCACATCGATTCATAAGTAAATATAATAGCCCCCATATAAACCGATCCCCAGATTTGGCTTGCGGAGACGCAAATTCCATCCGATCCGTCTGAAATTTGGTACATGGTGTTAGTATATGGTCTCTAACGACCATGCAAAAAATGGTCCATATCGGTTCATAATTATATATAAGCCCCATATAAACCGATCACCAAATTTGACCTCCGGAACCTCTTGGAGGAGCAAAATTCATCCGATCTGGTTGAAACTTATTACGTGGTGTTAGTATATGGTCTCTAACAATCATGCCAGAATTTGTCCATATCGGTCCATAATTAAATATAGCCCCGATCCCCAGATTTGACCTCTGGAGCCTATTGAGGGATCAAAATTCATTCCATCCGTTTGAAACTTATTACGTGGTGTTAGTAAATGGTCTCTAACAACCATGCAAAGATTGATCCATATCGGTTCATAATTATATATAGCCCCCATATAAACCATTCCCCAGATTTGACCTCCGGAGCCTCTTGAAGGAGCAAAATTCATCCGTATATTGCGCTAGTATATGACCGATAACAACCATGCCAAAATTGGTCTTTAACAATCTATAGTTATATATAGCCCGAGATAAACCGATCCTCAATCACAGAAAAATTGGCCCTTTTCGTTTCATAATCACGATTGCCACTCGAGCCAAAAATAATCTACCAAAATTTTACTGTCATAGAACATTTTGTCAAAATTTTATATTTCTATAGAAAATTCTGTCAAAATTTTATTTGTATAGAAAATGTTGTCAACATTTTATTTCTTTAGAAAATTTTGTCAAAACATAATTTCTATAGAAAATGTTGTTAAAAAATTATTTCTATAGAAAATTCTGTCAAAATTTTATTTGTATAGAAAATTTTTTCAGAATTTAATTTCTGTAGAAAATTTTGTCAACATTTTATTTCTTTAGGAAATTTATGAAGCACCTCTTAGTTGGAGAGGAAGATTTGCAAAATCTTTCAAAACAAAAAGAATTCTACCAATCTACCAAACAATAAAAAATGTGCCATTTTTGGTCAAGAACTGAATATATACATATTTAATCGGCCTTTGCTTTGCCTAGTATATATCCCGCATGGACTAACTTACAATTTAGAAGATGGTGTTAAGAAGTTTTAAGATGGCTTGCCATCGACCGCAACCCAAGTAATTCAATTGTGGATGACCGTCTTTAGTAGAAGTTTCTACGCAAGAAATAAATCAAACCTGCAGGACATAAGTCTATGTGGACCTGCGAGGTTGCGATTTCAAATCGGATAAAAATTGCTTTGCAATTTTGCATATTGCAAAATTCGAACCTATACATATAAAATTCATCATTCTTATTTGGGATCTGATATAACTCGAGATTTTTAATTTCAGACAAATCGGATAAAAATTGCGGTACCTAAAATTTTTATGAAAAAAAAAAAACAAACGAAGATTAATTAAATGTATTTATTTGAAAGAAAATTGTTCTCAACTTTATGTAAATTGAGTTTCAATTTTACAGTGTACACATTCTATTATTGTTGAAATAAACATATATTAACTTTTTTTAATTTTACTTTTCAGGTACGTATTATATTTTTGATTGTTATCAAAGTGTGGTAAGTTAAAAAAAGTCTTCAATCCCAAAAAGGGACAACACACAAACACTACCATATTATGGTACGTATGGAAAGTATAAATTCTGTATAAATATACTCAATGATCATAATGAAATACATATACATATTTGTCGAAGATAATGGTTTGTTTGGCACTAAGAAACCCGGCAAATAAGTGAAAGTAGTTGCAAAAGCATATCTGTGGATGGGCATCTCACTGTCCTCTATCCATTTTTTTCTACTTCTTCTTGGAAAATTCTTGGAAATTACCCTATTTGGCCGTTTTAAGAGAAAAAAGTATAGAAAAATAGTCAAATAGAAAAAAAGACAATGAAAATAACATTAAAAATTTCACTCCGGCGGTGATTCCAATCTGTATTAAAAAAATTTCTTTTATGAAAGAATTTTAAGTTTTAATATTTGAACTTTTTATACGAATATTAAGTGATATTAGATCATATTTATGAAATACTTCATATCGTATATTTTCAACCGTAATTGTTTGCTAAATATTTGTCAATAAAAATACCTCTATTTGCTTTATCAAGTGTGCGTGAGAAAATGATTTTTAATATATTTAAAAAAGCCAAAAATAAATATTTAAACATCTCAATTTTCAAAATTCACTCATAACTCTTATAAAAGTTTAGTGAACTGAAATCCATCGAGTATTTTTTCAAATTCGCGCTTCTTTTCAGTTTCGTCGAAGGCATTCTATGACACATTTTTGTTTAGTTAAATAGACCCGTATTACCATAATTTATTCATTTAAATTATGAATAAATTTAAAGTGGATTTCATGCAATACTTAACTGTTCAGTATGCAGGAATTTTAGTTTGAGCAATGTCAGGGCATATACGGCTCGAATTCAATGAATGACGAAATCGTTATTACACATAAACAGCAAATATGGACCAAAAATAAGATTAATTTCCAATTTTCGTTTCCATTTTGTAAATACAGAATATAATGGACTTTTATAAAAAATTAATATATTCGAAAAGAAGTACACGATAAGATGCTACACAGAACAAAATTTGATTTAATACCCAACAAAAAAATTTGGAAGTACTTCTAAAGCACAACTTTAATAGCACTTCCAAAAATGTCCTTGCTGAGATGTTCTTTATTTTAACTACTCAGTAAGTTTTTTAAATTCAATTTTTATACCCTCCACCATAACTTTGTCATTCCGTTTGTAACACATCGAAATATTGCTCTAAGACCTCATAAAGTATATATATTCTGGGTCGCGGTGAAATTCTGAGTCGATCAAAGCATGTCCGTCCGTCCGTCTGTTGAAATCACGCTAACTTCCGAACGAAACAAGCTAACGACTTGAAACTTTGCACAAGTAGTTGTTATTGATGTAGGTCGGATGGTATTGCAAATGGGCTATATCGGTCCACTTTTACGTATAGCCCCCATATAAACGGACCCCCAAATTTGGCTTGCCGATCCTCTAAGAGAAGCAAATTTCATCCGATCCGGCTGAAATTTGGTACATGGTGTTGGTATATGGTCTCTAACAACCGTGCAAAAAGCGGTCCAGATCGGTTCATAATTATATATAGCCCCCATATAAACCGATCCCCCGATTTGGCTTGCGGAGCCTCTAAGAGAAGCAAATTTCATCCGATCCGGCTGAAATTTGGTACGTGGTCGCAATCGGTCCATAATTGTAAAGGGTGATTTGTTAAGAGCTTGATAACTTTTTTTAAAAAAAAAACGCATAAAATTTGCAAAATCTCATCGGTTCTTTATTTGAAACGTTAGATTGGTCCATGACATTTACTTTTTGAAGATAATTTCATTTAAATGTTGACCGCGGCTGCGTCTTAGGTGGTCCATTCGGAAAGTCCAATTTTGGGCAACTTTTTCGAGCATTTCGGCCGGAATAGCCCGAATTTCTTCGGAAATGTTGTCTTCCAAAGCTGGAATAGTTGCTGGCTTATTTCTGTAGACTTTAGACTTGACGTAGCCCCACAAAAAAATAGTCTAAAGGCGTCAAATCGCATGATCTTGGTGGCCAACTTACCGGTCCATTTCTTGAGATGAATTGTTCTCCGAAGTTTTCCCTCAAAATGGCCATAGAATCGCGAGCTGTGTGGCATGTAGCGCCATCTTGTTGAAACCACATGTCAACCAAGTTCAGTTCTTCCATTTTTGGCAACAAAAAGTTTGTTAGCATCGAACGATAGCGATCGCCATTCACCGTAACGTTGCGTCCAACAGCATCTTTGAAAAAATACGGTCCAATGATTCCACCAGCGTACAAACCACACCAAACAGTGCATTTTTCGGGATGCATGGGCAGTTCTTGAACGGCTTCTGGTTGCTCTTCACTCCAAATGCGGCAATTTTGCTTATTTACGTAGCCATTCAACCAGAAATGAGCCTCATCGCTGAACAAAATTTGTCGATAAAAAAGCGGATTTTCTGCCAACTTTTCTAGGGCCCATTCACTGAAAATTCGACGTTGTGGCTCGTTAGTAAGTCTATTCATGATGAAATGTCAAAGCATACTGAGCATCTTTCTCTTTGACACCATGTCTGAAATCCCACGTGATCTGTCAAATACTAATGCATGAAAATCCTAACCTCAAAAGAATCACCCTTTATATAGCCCCCATATAAACAGATCCCCAGATTTGACCTCCGGAGCCCCTTGGAAGAACAAAATTTATCCGATTCGGTTTAAATTTGGTACGTGATGTTATTATATGGTATCCAACAACCATGCAGGAATTGGTTCATTTCAGTCCATAATTATATATAGCCCCCATACAAACCGATCCCCAGATTTGACCCCGGGTGCCTTTCGGAGAAGCAAAATTCATCCGATCTTGTTGAAATTTGGTACGTGGTGGTAGTATATGATATTTAAAAACCATGCCCATATCAATCCATAATCATATATAGCCCCCATATAAACCGATCCCGAGATTTGGTTTTGGAGCCACTTGGAGGAGCAAATTTCATCCGAGTCAGTTGAAATTTAGTACATTGTGCTAGTATATGGCCTTTAACAACCATGTCTAACTAGGTCCATATCGGTCTATAGTTATATATGTTATAGCCCTCAGATAAATCGATCCTCAATCACACAAAAATTGGTCCATATCAAGTTAATAATTGTATATAGCCCCCATATGAGCGACCCCCATATTTCAATTCTGGCTCCCTACGTACCGTGCAAAAGACCATATCGATTCGGAATTATTTGTAGACTTACCTATACATACCTTTTTTCTCTAATATATACCACGTATGGACTAACTAACTATTTAGAAAACGATGTTAAGTAGTTTTAAGATACCACAACCCAATTAATTCGATTGTGGATGAAGTTTCTACGCAATCCATAATGGATGGTACATAAGATTCGGCCTGGCCGAACTTACGGCCGTATATACTTGTTTTAAAGTAAAGACAAAATCTTTGGAACCGGGCATGCTTTTTTTCAGTGTGAGGTGGGATAATCCACAGCTGAAAAACTTTTTGGTGTTCGGTCGAATCAGGAATCGAACCCATGCCTTGGTGTATGCAAGGTGGGTATGCTTACCATTGCATCACGGTGGCTCCCTTTACCATTGAAACCGCACGCAAAAAATCATGGCTTCGAAAGTTATTTTCAATAAATTTGGGACACAAATATTGGAACGTTGAGTTGATTAGGGCTTAAAAGTAAGGCAAATATTCTTAAAGTAAAGAAAACAGATTTAATTGAATGCTTTAAATCGTCCTTAAATTAACAGAAATATCGAAACTTTAGGTTTAAGATAAAAACGCTTCCAAGACCTTTTTTGAGGATTTTGCATGTTTGAATATCTTTATTTCTATATCGCGAAAATTAAAATTAAGTAAATAAAATTTAAAAGAGAATTGTATCTTAAATGTATCCTTAGATTTTTAGGTTAGGTTAGGTTGTGTAGGATGACATCAATTTTTGTGTTGAAATTGATGTCCTCGATGTGATCTTTCCATATTCTTCCTTCCGATGCGGCCCGCTTTGTCCCAGAGCTTCGTTCACTTTGAAAGAAATCTCAGAACAACCAACCAGAGGCCCTGATGAATGCAAGTATGTTCCTTAACCCTTGTGTATGTGATAACACTGGAAGCGATACCAGCGTGATGAGGTCCCGTGGGACCTACAATAAAAAAAGGATGGTAGATAGGTTATCCCTACGATATTTTTCGATCATTTGCTGTAGGTGGACTCTTCTATGATCCACAAATTGCATATATAAATATTTGGTTGTAAATATAGAGTTTTATTTAACTTTTAATAGGATACAGATAATGTTTAAATTTTTGATAAGTATACTAGAGGCCCTGATGTTTGTCGCAGGCGTGGTAGCTATAAGTATCCTTGTACGTACCAAGCAACAATATATTGTTTTGGTAGTTGAATGTTCTGTACAAACTGGATTTTTGAAGGAAAAACAATAAGATTTTTTTAGTGGCGGTCGTTTTGTTCGCAGTATTATGTGCATAGTGCTTGTTTCAAACTTGGTCCAAATTGAGGCACATCTTGTCAAATTCCAGGAGCCGATGGGTCTGGGACATGTATGGAAATATAAAAGCTTAGATCGGCCAAGATTTCCATGAAGTTCAAATAACTTTTTTTGCACTTTTAGCATCACTATAGTGGATATATCCACGGAAGACATCAAATTATGTACTACCAAGCAACGAAACCAATGGAAACATCAAAAATGACAAATCCTTCAAATAACGGTATTTTTTGAAAGGATGTTAGTGTTATTAATTGTTCCAAATACGAAAATCGCATTTGGAACTTTTAAACTGTGCTAAAACCACTAATGTAATAAGTGGTAGGTCCCATTGGACCTCATCACGCAGAATCGCACTAAACTTTTTCAAATACCTATAAAAACCGATTTAATGATTCAATCACATAAAAATTTAAAGTTTTGAACTCAAAACACTTCAGTACAAGAAGTCATAAACCATCAAGTTGCAAATCATATAAAAGATAAAGTTATGTATGAACAAAAATTAAAAAGGTCCAGCGGGACCTCATCACGCACAGAAGGGTTAAGCTGCACTCCTGCAGATCAGTGAGAGCCAGAGATGGTTTGTATCAAGCTTTTTTAGGTTTGCGACTGTCACAAAGTTGTAAACGTCGTAAACGTCACATACGCGTCGTAAATAAAAGTAGCAAACGTCGCAAACTCAAAATACTTCAATCCCTTCATCTAGGAAGCGAATGATATCCATGATATGTGCGAAGAAGTTTCAATTCTCAGGAAAGTTCATAAAGTTATTAACGTGTTAAAAAAAATTGAGAATAGAGTTATTTCAATTGGAGACTCCAAGTCCCAATTTTCTATGGACTACTTGATGGCGCAGTAAACGAGACGATCGGTATTCGCTCATCTTTTCTTTCCATAATTTCTGCAGAAACTGGAAGGAAGGAAAACTACTTAGGTCTTGCATAAGTGAATTTTTGTTTAGAGAGAATTTTATAAAATCCTTTTTTGGCTTATTAGAGCCAATTTCCATACACGCAAAAAAATAATTCTTTCCTCCCAAACGAAATTTTAGACAAACAAAGTTCGTTTCACATTTGCTTTTCGTTGAAAGGAAGTGTGTTTGGAAGAAAAGTATATACTTTTTGTGATAAACGTTTATTCTTTTCCAGGATGTAAAACCAATTTCATAAAGACTAACTCAAATTTTTTTCTGGCTAATTGCATTTTCCCTCACATGTTTCTCACTTCCACGAAGTTTTTTAGTTCTTAGCACCTTTTTCTGTAACACAAACAATGTAGAAGAAATTATACGATTTTATAAATTTTTATTTACCTTCGCCTGGACGGAGAATCGAACCGCGGACCTTGCAATTTGTAAGCCAACACACTATCCACTGAGCCATGTAGCCGTTATTGTCATCAATAGACAATTACCCATATAAGTTATATTTATATAGCATAGCGTGCGGCGCCCACGAGCCGAATAAACAAAGTTTATTTAACAGAAAAATACATTTAGTTGGGCACCGTGGAGCAGTGGTTGCTACGTCCGACTTGCATGCCAAGGGTCGTGGGTTCGATCCCTGCTTCGACCAAAGTTTTTTTTTTTTTACATACCACATATGGTCGGAAGATTCCGAAAAAATGTTCAACATTACATTCTACTATATTAAATTTTTACTATGAACTGTAAAATGTGTCTTATTAAAGATCTAAATTTAGAAACGAACAGTGTTTGATATAAACGAAATGGACTGTGTTGTTGGTTCAAAAATAACTTTTTTTATTGAAAAAATAAAAATTTTGTAACAAACGAATTTTTTTGGTGATAAAAGTGTATACTTTTCGAAGCAATTCAAAAAACTCTAACAAAAGAAAAACGTTTTCGGTACACGTTTTCCTAACGTTTTTTTTCTTTGCGTGTACTAATTAAAATTTTTCAAAATTGTAGCTGTTCATTCGCTGATGCAAATAGGGCTTGGGTGGACATTATGGACCACGCAAACCAAGAATAGTTTGAAGTTGCGAATGAGAGATGTAAAACTAGTTGAGTTTTGAATAAATACAATATAAAGCATTTTCGGGGAACCTAACTAAATTAAATTAAAAAATATTCACAATTTCTTTAATTCAAAATTAGGATTTTTACATTAGGTTTACGACTTTTGCGTCGTAAACGTAATGTCACAAAAGTCACAGTTTGCGACAGGCCAGCCCTGGTGAGAGCCTGAAAGAAAAAGGAACCCAGTATCTTGTTTCTTCTAAAGGATAAAGCTGGACACTGGCACAGACCCGTAACTTCCGGGTCCAGGCACCATCTACAGATATCATCGTCCTTAAGTCCTATTCTTACCATGTGTTTCCCAAGTGTGTTATGCACGCAAAAAAATAATTCTTTCCTCCCAAACGAAATTTTAGACAAACAAAGTTCGTTTCTCATTTGCTTTTCGCTGGAAGGAAGTGTATTTGGAAGAAAAGTATATACTTTTTGTGATAAACGTTTATTCTTTTCCAGGATGTAAAAACAATTTCATAAAGACTAACTCAAACAAAAAACATTGTTTTCTTGCTAATTGCATTTTCCCTCACATCTTTCTCACATCCACGAGGTGTTTTAGTTCATAACACCTTTTCCTGTAATACCAACAATGTACAAGAAATTATACGATTTTATAAATTTTTAAAATTTTTTTACCTTTCGCCTGGACGGAGCTAACCACTGAGCTATGTACCTGTTATGGTCATCATTAGATAATTATCCATATAAGTTATATTTATATAGCATAGCTTGCGGCGCCCACGAACCGAATAAACAAAGTTTATTTAACAGAAACAAACATTTAGTTTGGCACCGTGGAGCAGTGGTTGCTACGTCCGACTTGCATGCCAAGGGTCGTGGGTTCGATCCCTGCTTCGACCAAAGTTTTTTTTTGTTTTTTTTCTTTTTTTTTTTTTTACATATATTCCAGATATGTTCGGAAGATTCCGTCAAAAATTTTCAACATTACATTGTACTATATTAAATTTTGAACTGTAAAATGTGTCTTATTAAAGACCTAAAGTCAGAAAAGAACAGTGTTTGATATAAACGAAATGGACTGTGTTGTTGTTTCAAAAATAACTTTTTTTTATTGAAAAAATAAAAGTTTTGTAACAAACGAATTTTTTTGGTGATAAAAGTTTAAAATTTTCGAAGCAATTTTTTTTTTCTTTGCGTGTGTCCTGTTATGATACCACTCAGTGACCGTAATTCTTCTCTGTTCATCGACATCAATATTTCGCAGTTCCTACGTTTCTTTTCGTCCCATATCAACTTGGTTTGCTCGCAACCATCCGAAGAAACCCAGCGTCTTCGCCATAGTTCGTCCATATTTGACCTCTATCCTATAATGATAAGAAGATAGTGCAGGAAAAACGACCTCTAGGACGTTATTCGTTCCACGAGCGTCCTCCTTAGCCAGCACATCCGCTTCCTCATTTCCTATTATCCCATATTGCCCAGGTACCCATCACAGAGTTATATTATGCTGTTCAGTGAGAACCTTGAGTTCTCCACGACAGCGACTGACTACCTTAGACATTATGTCAGCACTGCACAATGCCTTTATAGCGGCCTGACTGACAATGCCTTTATAGCTGCCTGACTGAATAAAGGCCTCATCAACAGCGACTCAGCAGCCTTTGTGATCGCAGAAATCTCAGCCTGAAAAATACTGCAATCACTATCCAGCCTGTAAATGTATCCTTACTTCAATTCTCCGCTTCTGTGGCTCGGAATCAATACCAAAATCAAAGACAAAATCCGTCTAACCAGGCAAGCATTATTTTCAGAGCGATTGCAAACAAAATGGCCAAGTTTCTTACGGAGTCTTTGGAGGCGATAGTGCTTACGTCAGCCTATCGCCTCCAACTAGGAATTGCAATAAATAAAATAAAAATTAAGAATTGTCATTCTAAAATTTTGAAAACTTCATATGTATATATTTTTATTTAATCCCCATGAAATACTTTAAAATGGGCCAAAACTAAAAAAGAACCATGAAAACAAGAATCTTAATTTTAAGCCACTTAAAAGAATCATGCTGCCCCAGGGGAATATTGAAGTATACCACTATCATTGCTATTTCAATTCCAGCAAAAATTCAACGGCAATGAGACATATACTTTATTATGATGACGGCAATAGTATTATTTTAACCCTGAATATTCAATGGCACATTTCATTTACCACATTTCCAAGGAGAATGATAAACAAACAAAATAAATATTGGTAACATGACTCAAACTTGAAAAAGAAACCTACTGAAATGGCGTAGCTAAGAAAATTTATTGCAACTAAAATCTCCATCAAAGAAAAGGTCATTCCCTAATTCTCTAATTCCTTTGGATCAACAATCGAGCCATGACTCGTTTCATCACTCGTTTCGATGAAATGAGTTCTTAAATCTTTTCAACTCAATCCTTAAGAAATAGCTTTAGGTGTCCCCATCGTTCCTATAGACATTAGAATTGATTTTTCTTTGGTTTACTTGCTCGTTCTTTTGAATTCTTCTCATGTAAATTGTAAAAATAAAATGTAATAAAGTAGCAAGACAAAAAGTTCAAGGTTAAAATTCGGTTGCTTTCATTCGTTCCACGTTGTGTCACATCATCCATATTACTGTATATTAGGGTGGATTGAAAACTTTTATATGAATCCAAAATGAACATTCAAGATTATTTTTTTCTCGAACCGAATATTATCAAACAAAGCGACTTCATTGAACAAGGAACAAAACTTTATTTGGGAGCGATACGTCTTCTATGCTAAGCAGAATTCGCATTCGCATTTTAAGGACATGAAATCTTTGCGATGACCTTGTTGGCCGTTTGAAGGCCATAATTGGCACCAAAGGTAGCCAATACGAAAAGTCTAAAATAATTATAGAAATTATTTTATATCCGAAATTTTGGCTTTGAACAATGCAATTTTAAAAAATTAAAAAATATATATATATATATATATAAATTGAACTAAATTCCAAATTTTGAAATTTCCACAAAACGTTGTTAAAATCAGGAAAATTTTATGACCTGGTGTACTTTTTAACTACATCTCAAGAAATTACAACCTCTCCTAGATGAAAAAATTAACTAAAAATAAAGAAGAAAATCATTGGAGCCAAATCATGATCATTTTAACTATACAGTAGTTCTTTTTTACTATTTTTGGGAATCGTACGAACATTTTCTTTTACTTTAGTTCATATTGATGTGTTTACGGTCATTGAACTTTATAACCACGTTTAGTTCATAAAATGTTTGAGACATAATTACAACAAGTATATACGGCCGTAAGTTCGGCCAGGCCGAATTTTATGTACCCTCCACCATGGATTGCGTATTAACTTCTACGAAAGACTGTCATCCACAATCGAATTAATTGGGTTGTGGTATCTTAAAACTTCTTAACATCGTTTTCTAAATTGTGAGTTAGTCCATACGTGGTATATATTAGACAAAAAAAAGTATGTATAGGTAAGTCTACAAATAATTACGAATCGATATGGACTTTTGCACGGTACGTAGAGAGCCAGAATTTAAATATGGGGGTCGCTTATATGTGGGCTATATACAATTATGAACTTGATATGGCCTAATTTGTGTGTGATTGGGGATCTATTTATCTGAGGGCTATATATAACTATAGACCGATATGGACCTAGTTAGGCATGGTTGTTAACGGCCATATACTAGCACAATGTACCAAATTTCAACTGACTCGGATGAAATTTGCTCCTCCAAGTGGCTCCAAAACCAAATCTCGGGATCGGTTTATATGGGGGCTATATATGATTATGGACTGATATGGACCAATTCCTGCATGGTTTTTAAATATCATATACTAACATCACGTATCAAATTTTAACCGAATGAATTTTGTTCTTCCAAGGGGCTCCGGAGGTCAAATCTGGGGATCGGTTTATATGGGGGCTATATAGAATTATGGACCGATGTGGACCAATTTTTGCGTACACGCTCACAAAAAATCGCTTCTGTAACATATACTCCCAAACATATTTTGCTTCAAGCATATATATTTTTGGGTATTGCCCAAACATTTATATGTTTGATCTCTTCCAATATATAATATGTTTGAAAGCATATTGATCTAAACAATATATGTTTGGGTAGTCTAAGTTCCAAACATTTTGTATTTTTGCATCCAAATTCAATAATGTTGTCTTCCAAAAAACAATATGTTATTATGTGAACATATAATATGTTTGGAAGCATTTTGCACCCAAAAATATTATATGCTTAAAAAAATTCTCCCAAACAATATTGTGCTCAAAATTTTATTTATTTATTTATTTATATATTTACAATCATAATGAATTATGAAAATAAACAGGTAATATAGGTGCTAACAACATAGGTTTTCGACCTGAATGCTCAAAATTTTGTTTCTGCCCAATTGTATATTCCCCCACATCTTTCTCACTTCCACGAGATTTTTTAGTTCTTAGCACCTTTTTCTGTAATACAAACATTGTAGAAGAAATTATTCAATTGTATGATTTTTTTATTTTAATTTTACCTTTTGCCGGACGGGGATTCGAACAGCGGACCACACAGTTTGTAAGGATCAAAGAAGTAGCTGATCAATTGCCCAAGGAAAAATAAAATGTTAATTTTGTAATAACAAGCAACAACCACCAACTTAATTCAATATCGCTCCCTGTTAAATAGCGCTCCAAGCTACTAAACACATATATGTTTATAGGCTATTTCTAAATTAATATATGTTTGCATCCAAGCATATTATATTTACAAACATTTTATGTCCCAAACATAATATGTTCTAACATATTAACATATATGTCCCAAACATGTTATGCTAGTTTATGAACATTATATGCTTGCACTCAAAAATATTGTGTTTAAAAATTTGTGTTCCAAACATATAATGTTTATAGCCAAACATATGAAAAACAGTCTTTTTCATCCGGCTCCGCAAGCCAAATCTGGGGATCGGTTTATATGGGGGTTATATATAATTATGGACCGATGTGGACCAATTTTTGCATGGTTGTTAGAGACCATATACTAACACCATGTACCAAATTTCAGCCGGATCGGATGAAATTTGCTTCTCTTAGAGGCTCGGCCAGCCAAATCGGGGGATCGGTTTATATGCACGGATGAAAAAGGCTGTTTTTCATATGTTTGGCTATAAACATTATATGTTTGGAACAAAATTTTTAAACACAATATTTTTGAGTGGAAGCTATATGTTCATAAACTAGCATAACATGTTTGGGACATATATGTTAATATGTTAGAACATATTATGTTTGGGACATAAAATGTTTGGATGCAAACATATATTAATTTAGAAATAGCCTATAAGCATATATGTGTTTAGTAGCTTGGAGCGCTATTTAACAGGGAGCGATATTGAATTAAGTTGGTGGTTGTTGCTTGTTATTACAAAATTAACATTTTATTTTTCCTTGGGCAATTGATCAGCTACTTCTTTGATCCTTACAAACTGTGTGGTCCGCTGTTCGAATCCCCGTCCGGCAAAAGGTAAAATTAAAATAAAAAAAATCATACAATTGAATAATTTCTTCTACAATGTTTGTATTACAGAAAAAGGTGCTAAGAACTAAAAAATCTCGTGGAAGTGAGAAAGATGTGGGGGAATATACAATTGGGCAGAAACAAAATTTTGAGCATTCAGGTCGAAAACCTATGTTGTTAGCACCTATATTACCTGTTTATTTTCATAATTCGTCATGATTGTAAATATATAAATAAATAACTAAAATTTTGAGCACAATATTGTTTGGGAGAATTTTTTTAAGCATATAATATTTTTGGGTGCAAAATGCTTCCAAACATATTATATGTTCACATAATAACATATTGTTTTTTGGAAGACAACATTATTGAATTTGGATGCAAAAATACAAAATGTTTGAAAGTTAGACTACCCAAACATATATTGTTTAGACTAATATGCTTTCAAACATATTATATATTGGAAGAGATCAAACATATAAATGTTTGGGCAATACCCAAAAATGTATATGCTTGAAGCAAAATATGTTTGGGAGTATATGTTACAGAAGCGATTTTTTGTGAGCGTGTGGGGGCTATATATAATTATGGACCGATGTGGACCAATTTTTGCATGGTTGTTAGAGACCATATACTAACACCATGCACAAAATTTCAGCCCGATCGGATGAAATTTGTTTCTCTTAGAGGATCGGCAAGCCAAATTTGGGGATCCTTTTATATGGGGTCTATACGTAAAAGTGGACAGATATGGCCCATTTGCAATACCATCCGACCTACATCAATAACAACTACTTGTGCCAAGTTTCAAGTCGATAGCTTGTTTCGTTAGGAAGTTAGCGTGATTTCAACAGACGGACGGACGGACATGCTTAGATCGACTCAGAATTTCACCACGACCCAGAATATATATACTTTATGGGGTCTTAAAGCAATATTTCGATGTGTTACAAACGGAATGACAAAGTTAATATACCCCCATCCTATGGTGGAGGGTATAAAAAGGAAAACTTCATTGGAATTTAAAAAATATTTAAAATTTATGTTAACTACAATCAACTATAAAAATAAGTTAAATTTACCGTTAGTTTTACTACGGAAAATTTTTTCGGTGTATCTATCCCGTGTCAGTGATATAAAGGGTGATTCTTTTGAGGTTAGGATTTTCATGCATTAGTATTTGACAGATCACGTGGGATTTCAGACATGGTGTCAAAGAGAAAGATGCTCAGTATGCTTTGACATTTCATCATGAATAGACTTACGATCTGCCACAACGTCGAATTTTCAGTGAATGGGCCCTAGAAAAGTTGGCAGAAAATCCGCTTTTTTATCGACAAATTTTGTTCAGCGATGAGGCTCATTTCTGGTTGAATGGCTACGTAAATAAGCAAAATTGCCGCATTTGGAGTGAAGAGCAACCAGAAGCCGTTCAAGAACTGCCCATGCATCCCGAAAAATGCACTGTTTGGTGTGGTTTGTACGCTGGTGGAATCATTGGACCGTATTTTTTCAAAGATGCTGTTGGACGCAACGTTACGGTGAATGGCGATCGCTATCGTTCGATGCTAACAAACTTTTTGTTGCCAAAAATGGAAGAACTGAACTTGGTTGACATGTGGTTTCAACAAGATGGCGCTACATGCCACACAGCTCGCGATTCTATGGCCATTTTGAGGGAAAACTTCGGAGAACAATTCATCTCAAGAAATGGACCGGTAAGTTGGCCACCAAGATCATGCGATTTGACGCCTTTAGACTATTTTTTGTGGGGCTACGTCAAGTCTAAAGTCTACAGAAATAAGCCAGCAACTATTCCAGCTTTGGAAGACAACATTTCCGAAGAAATTCGGGCTATTCCGGCCGACATGCTCGAAAAAGTTGCCCAAAATTGGACTTTCCGAATGGACCACCTAAGACGCAGCCGCGGTCAACATTTAAATGAAACTATCTTCAAAAAGTAAATGTCATGGACCAATCTAACGTTTCAAATAAAGAACCGATGAGATTTTGCAAATTTTATGCGTTTTTTTTTAAAAAAAGTTATCAAGCTCTTAACAAATCACCCAATAGAAAGGCTGTATCAGTTTATCATATTTATCAGAAGTTCGGAGGATTTAAAGAGGGAAAATAATTGCTTCCCGGTCTAAATGATTTGCGTCCTACACTCAAAACAAAAAAAATTTTTTTGGATCCAAAGATTTTTACCTACTTTTAAGGATTTTGATAGTGATTCCGAGCCAAAGATGCGGGTTCTTTAAAATAAGGCAATTTTTTTGCAACCTATCTGTCTTTAAATCTAGGATCTATACAATTAAAATTAGTATACAGATCTCATTTATAAAATTTTCATTCTATTTTGCCGGTATATTAATAAAGTTATTCAAGTACAAACAAATGCGAAGTAAAAAATATTTTCTTAATTCCAAAAAAAAACTTTAAACCATAGCTGCTAAATCCTCAAAATAAGTCTTAGCCTACATTTGAACCGTTTTTATCTTTAATTTAAAGATTCAATATTTCAGTTAATTTAAGGACGATATTTTTAAATATTTCTTTACTTTAAGGAAAATTTGCCTTCGTTTAAAGAAATGCAACTTTAACGAATGGACGCAAATTTTCAAAATTTGTGTCCTAAATTTAATGAAAAAAAATTTGAAGCAAAGATTATAAACTTCTTATGCGTTTTTGATCGACTGTTAACAAATGCGGCACCCATCTTGCAGAAAGCTTTTTCATCTGTAGTTCTTCATGCAAAATTAAATCGACTCGATCATTTGAGATGCCCATGATATTAGCAATTTCACGCACTTTTATTCGTCGATCATTTAATACCATATCATGCACTTTGGCTACAATTTCTGTTGTTTTGCTGTTTTTGGACGTCCACTACGTGGCTCATCTTCAATGCTTGTACGACCACGTTTAAATTCAGCAACCCAGTTTTTTACTGTTGCATATGAAGGAGGACTTTCATCTAACACATTCACCATATTATTATGAATTTCTTGTCCCGAAAAACCTTTTTTTCGGGACAAGAAACGCATTTCTAATTTTTCCATTGTAAAAAAATCCATTGTATGAAGGAGTTGCCTGATCGAAACCAAATTTAACATGTGTTCATAACAGAAATGGAAGTTTCGAAAACACTTAACTTTAGGCTAAGAAGTTTCCGAACTGCCTCGTAATTTAACTAACGTACCCAACAATATATTAAAGCCGTGGAAACTTTCTTAAAACGTTATAATTCCATGAACTAAACTAGAATTAAATTGACTTTAATGAAATAAAAGTTTCACTTTTTTTGAGTGTATACTTTTACCCTGCCTTCATCTTAAGACTCGTTGGAGGCTGATAGATATCTATCGTAGACAAAGTATTGATCTAAGGTTCCTCTATTAATTACATCCTTCGTGCTGAATAGCCAGGTCTACGACTATTACTTGGATCCAAAGATTTAGACCTTTCTTTAATGATTTTGGTATTGATTCCGAGCCAAAGATGCGGCTTCTTAAAAATACATTTTTAGCGACCCATCTGGCTTTAAGTCTACCATAAATAATATTAAAATTGAGATACAGATCTCATTTATCGAATGTTCATTATCTTTTCCAGGAATATTAATAAAGCTATTCGCGTACAAAGGGATGACAGTTTAAAATCCAAATTATTACAGATACTTCAAGGTGAATTTTTTTCTTAATTCCAAAAAAACTTTAAACAAAAGATTCAAAATACTCAATATAAATCTTAGTCTATATTTTGGAGCGTTTTCAAAAATGAGTTTCTTTACTTTAAGGACCTTAGTTCAAAGACACGCACAGAAAAAAAAGTGTCTTGTAAATTTAAGGACCATTTTGACTTCCACATAGTTCAACAAATTTACTGTAATATAGTTCATTTTTCGTAACCACAACGAAAATTAACTTAGCTAAAGGAAAACTTATAAAAATTCAGTAAATGTTTTTTAGTTCACTAACTACGAAATGGGAAGGATTTTTCCTTAAAAAAAATTCCAACACAGTAGTTAATGCATCGTTGATTCTATTATAAAAATACATGGGCAATATAAAAATCTTACTACGAAATGTGGACAATTTACTAAGAAAAAATTTTGTACAGAAAAAAATTTTTGTAGTAAAAATTAACTTAACGACATTACCGATTCGGACAATGACTACCTACAGATTATTTCCCTTTTTATTATATGTTGGAGTGTTTTTACTCACATTGAAAATTTTAGTTAAAACAGAATAAAAATTAGTTAATATAATCCTTGACAGGTGTATATAATTTTTATAGATTCCTCCTAGATTTGGTATATATTTTACCTTAACTTATAGATATAATTCCAACTAATCAATAAACGTGCTACTGGAAAATGTGAGTGCATCATGTGAGGGAGTTTTTAGAGACATTTTGTGTATATCTCGTATGATTGTTTGTGTTTGTTATTGCGTCATTTATGCTGTTGTTGGTTGTTTTGATTCTAGAGACAATGGAATGTTCCTTGTGTGTTGTTGGTATCTTTTGTGGTGAGAGTTGTTTTTTTGCAATAGCGAGATCAGAAAGGGATCGTGTGTGTGTGTGGAGTTGTTTTTCATTACGGCAGGTATGTATCCCTTATGACTATTTGTGTCTTTGAGTTTTATTGTTGCATTCAGTTATGTTGATGCATTTATGAAGTGCACACGTGGATTTAATTTTGCAAAATTGTACGTGCGGTATTGGTGTTTATTAATGAAAATACATTTATTTCGAAACATTTTAGAAACTGAGAAGTGAATGATGTGATGTTAGAGGAATCAAAAACGCTTTTTATTGATAAATAACAGATTAAGGAACTGTATATTTCTGTTAATATGTTAGTTTAAAATTAGTGCGGATTTTTAATTGATTTACATAAAAAATATACAACATGAGTGGTAATAGGATGATTTATATTTATTCTACATCTGGATCACAGGTTGAGAAGCAACCATTTTTTTGAATCTATATTTTTTATGTTACAGCAATTCCTACAGATGAGTACTAAGTTCGAGTTTAGCCGCTAAAATTAAAAATAAATCACTAAGCAAAGTATAAAATTATACGTCTTCGATACAAATTTAAATATAACTTGATGGAGAATAGCCCAAATCAAGTTTTTTATAAAGATTATTTTTTATAATGGATTATTAAAGAAAACTTATCATGGAAATTGCAATTTTAGCCGCTAAACTCGAACTTAATATCCACCTTAAATACTAAATGCTATAGTGACAAGTGGAAATTATGTCTAATTTTATAGTTTTTTTTTTTATTTCAAATATATTCTGAGAATAATTTCAATAACGTCCCATTTGTCCATGGATATGATTCCAATAATGTACATACTGGATGGATTTTTCAATGAGGTAAGTTTTTCTATAAACGGTATTTTGTCCGTTTTTAATAAAACCAAATTTTCAATTTATTAAAAATTATGTTTTTCACTTGCAGGTAGACAGGTCTCGTAATGGTAATTTTTTGAATATTCTTACTGTTTAATACTAATTAAGCTGATATCCCTATTGGCTCTAGGAAATACTCTTGAAAACCGTAAGTTAAAAATCAATATGAACGATAGAATTAATTAATTAATTATATTTTTCTTATATTTTGTATAACTTTGCAATTTCAGATGCTTATAAGCCAAATCCGCCCAACAAAAGTTAGCCAAAATCGATGAAATTGGACAATTCAATTGAATATAGCAACTTATGCCACATATATCTTTCATATGGATAGAAAACATGGAAATTTAAATTAATTAGTTGAGTCCTAATAACATAGAATATTACTCTTTTGAAGAAGCAATTACTAACTACCGACAAGTAAATGCGTCCAACGTACTAATAAAAATATTTCCTTTATTGTATATCATAAGCCATAGTTTTGTGTAATATAATAATAATTCTTTGAAATAAAATACTGGTGGTTATAGAAAATTGACTTGTTTTGTACGAAAAATTTCTTAGTTGTATACAGGCTTGTTGTACCTTTGATTCCTCAATTTCTCTACTTTTTTGAAAATTATACTGACAAACAGTTTATTTCAAACCAATTTCTTAATACAGGTTTCCAAAAAAATTGTTCATTTTTCCGGATAGCAGGAATATTTTGAATGAGTTTAACTATATTCTTCCCACAGCATAGTAATAATGAACTAACATACGATGTAATACATGAACTAATTTATAAGAAAATCATGAACTTATCTAGATGAAAAAAATCTTTGGCGCCAAATCATGGTCATTCTTACTATGGGTTAGTTCATTTTTCATAAAAAATAGTAAACTTTTTTTTCGGTGCGCGACTGTAACGGAGGGACGCAAATTTCCAAAATTTGTGTCCTAAATTTAATAAATAAAATTTGTTGAAACAACACTAATAGAAAAAATTTCGTTCCATAGTCGTGAACAGACGGTGACAAAATGAAACGGAAACGTTCACAAAAAACAAAACGGAATGTTCACAATTTCGTCCAAGATTTCATGAACGACATTCGTTTTTCTTTGGCCATGAAAAGTCTTAAAATAATCGTTAGACGTTATTATGACAACTTCCTCGGTGATGCAATGTGTTAAGGCGACTGTTAACGCATATCGTGTAGGCAGCACAGGTTCGAGTCACGGTAGCGGAAATCTTTTTTTTAATTTTGTTTATAAATTCGTAACCATAACGTTTTCAGATCGTGAACGCTGTTTATTATTTCGACAACGCATGGTGTCATTTTATCGTTGTCAGATTGACACCGCCTGTTCTCCGTTCGACACCACATGTGTGTTGATTCACTTTCATGAACGAATCATTTTGAAATGAGCACGCAATGCATGATTTTTTCTATGAGTGAACGATTATAAACTTAATTAAAATTTCATTATTTTAAAGAAATTTGTCCTTAATATTGTGTAAATTACCCATCCTAAAAATATTTTAATATTTTTTCAGTGTACACTAATAGAAAAAATTACGTCGTCCAGAGTCGTGAACGGACGGTGACAAAATGAAACGGAAACGTTCACAAAAAATCAAAACGGAATGTTCACAATTTCGTCCATGGGCGTTCAAGATTTCATGAACGGCATTCGTTTTTCTTTGGCAATGAAAAGTCTTAAAATAATCGTTAGACGTTGTTATGGCAACTCCGCCGTTGGTGCAATGCGCTAAGGCGACTGTTAACGCATATCGTGCAGGCAGCACAGGTTCGAGTCACGGTAGCGGAAATCTTTTTATACCCTAAACCACATAGTGGTCAGGGTATAATAAGTTTGATCGGCCAAAAAAATGTGCCTACCAGAAATATCAATTTTAGACCCCATAAAATATATACCGATCGACTCAGAATCACCTCCTGAGTCGATCTAGCGCTTGGTGTCCGTCAGTCTGTCCATGTATTTGTTGTTCACAGGATTCCGGTCGCAATTATTAACCGATTTGGATGAAATTTGGTACAGGTACGCTATTGAATTTGGAAGAAATCGGATCAAATTTAGATATAGCTCCCATATATATGTATCGCCCGATTTCGACAAATGGAGTCACGTTGCGCTTTTTTACAAACCGATCGTCATCAAATTTTGCACATAGTAGACCTTTTCATCACCCTTTAAGTCTGCAAAATTTCATAAAAATCGGTTCAGATTTAGATATAGCTCCCATATATATGTATCGCCCGATTTTCCCTAATTTGGCCATAAAAAGCTTATTTATTATGCTATCTTACTCAAACTTGGCTTACTCTAATCTTTTATGGTATTGACAATATGTGCCAAAAATAATCGAAATCGGTTCAGATTTAGATGTAGCTCCCATATATATGTATCGTCCGATTTTGCCAAATTTGGCCGTAAAACCCTTATTTATCAACCGATAGTACTCAAAGGTGGCTAAATATAGTATTCTATACCTCTAACTTTATGTGCGCAATTTCATCGAAATCGGTTCAGATTTAGATATAGCTCCCATATATATGTATCGCCCGATTTTCCCTAATTTGGCCATAAAAAGCTTATTTATTATGCTATCTTACTCAAACTTGGCTTACTCTAATCTTTTATGGTATTGACAATATGTGCCAAAAATAATCGAAATCGGTTCAGATTTAGATGTAGCTCCCATATATATGTATCGTCCGATTTTGCCAAATTTGGCCGTAAAACCCTTATTTATCAACCGATAGTACTCAAAGGTGGCTAAATATAGTATTCTATACCTCTAACTTTATGTGCGCAATTTCATCGAAATCGGTTCTGATTTAGATATAGCTCCCATATATATATGTTTCGCCCGATTTCGTTAAATTTGACCGTAAAATTCTTATTTATCAACCGATCGTACTCCAAGTTGGCTAAATGTAATCTTCTATAGCTCTAACTGTATGTGCGAAATTCCATCGAAATCGGTTCAGATTTAGATAGAGCTCCCATATATACGTATCGCCCGATTTTGAAAAATTTGCCCCTAATAACCTTATTTTTGACCATAGGGGCCTCATTTATTAACTGATCGTACTCAAATTTTACACAAAGTGACCTTCTGTGGTAGCATTCATACCTGCAAAATATTATACAAATTGGTTCAGATTTAGATATAGGTCCCATATATATGCATCGCTCGATTTTTCCAAATTTGACCATAATACTTTTATTTATTAACCAATGTTACTCAAATTTCAAATTGTGATGTACTAGTCGATCCTATTTAGACTTATATGTAGCTCTTACATAAATCTATTGCCCTATTTGCAGAAATTTGGATTTATTGCCCCACAACTAATTGACCGATTTCCTCTTTTTTTTAATAATGGACTCAATATTAGTGGCATACTAACTCTTTTGGTGCAAAATAAACTATAGCTCCTAATATTAGACATTTCTGTTCAGATTGTGACAAGACACCCATAAATATGTACCCCCCCTTTATGTTCTCCAAAACCTATACCAATGATAGTCCAAAACCTATACCAATGATACCCCACAAATGCTTATGTTTACTAATTCAGTAGGGGTGGTTTAGGGTATGATATAGTCGGCCCCGTCCGACTTTCTACTTTAGTCACTGGTTTTAATTTAGTTTATAAATTCGTAACCATTATGTTTTTAGATCATGAACGCTGGTTGTTGTTTTGACAACGCATGGTGTCATTTTATCGTTGTCAGATTGACACCGCCTGTTCTCAGTTTGACACCACATGTATGTTGATTCACTTTCATGAACAAATCGTTTTGAAATGAGCACGCCGTGCTCATATCAAAAAAAAATATCCCAAATTTGGGAAAAAGATATCTTCAACTGGTAAATAAATCCCGCTTTTTTTGGCTCTAGTTGTCATGGAAAAAATTCGTAGATTCTTGTGGAGATATAAATGAATAATGGACTAGGTTAACTCCATCTCCTTGGGTTGCATTGAAATTCTCTTTGATGAGCTCATTTAATATATCTAATTTCTAATAAGATTATCAAATGAATAAATTTTTCATAAATTGTGTCTGTCTTGAACTTCATACATCGTTAAAGACATTTTAACAATTTTTAATTTTAATTAAAATTTTATTATTTTTGGAAAATTTTCTTCAATTTGGCAAAAACTGTAAACATTTTTTGTATCATGTTGCAATTACTAAAATATTGTAGTTAAAATTTTCTAATATAAACCTACATTTTCTTTCATGGTGCACAGAAAAAAAGTCTGTTGTAAAACTGAAGCTAAAATAAACTAATATTTATTGCAAAATAATTATTTTGTTTCTTTGTTTATTTTTAAAATTTTGTAAAAAATTTTCCCCAGCCCAACGATTTTTTCTTTGTTCCAAGTATGTCTCATTTTTCACATAATGTAGTTTACTTTGTTTCCGTGTGGGTTCACTTTTTTCTTGGTGTATTATTCTCGCTGTAGCAGGACACCCTATTGTATATATCCTTTGTAGTTTACCAAAAATAAATAGAAACACTTAAGCTCTATACAAATCTCCGTGACGAAGATGTGGAGTAAGGCAAGAATGTAAGTAAACCAACTATAAAACATGAATAGTACGACCTATTCGTTAAAGGAGTCCTTTTTTTCTCATCTGTCTTTCATTATTCTTTGATATCCTCTGTGGCCGCAGTAAAGTTGTCATAGAAAAGTACTACAAGCGCATAGATTTAATATTAATTCTCATTTCTCTCGCTGTTCTGCCACATTGTTTGTTCGTTTTCTTTTCGCAAACATGTTAAAGCTTTTATAGAACTGTGAATATTGTCGTCGTCTTCGTCGTCATCTCAAAGTGTTTGTATTTTTTTAGCCAAGAACAAACGATCCAAACATATTCTTTGGCAAACATTGAATAACATTTTCAGCGTTCAATTCAAACAATTGTACGAAATTATAGAAGGACAACGAAATGGATGTTTTACACAATACCGTAGATGAACGAAGAGGCCAGTGTAAATAAGTCCTCTTAAGTATGATGATTATGTCTTTATCTACATGGATTATGAAATTCATTTAGATTATATTACGGCGTTTTAATTACAAAGCTTTAGAAAATCAACAAAACCCAGAACAAACAAATCTAGAAAAATCTGCGAAAAAAAAATATTTCCCAATGTACAATGAAATTGAGAGAAAATATTTGGAACAAAACTTATATTAAAATCTTGATAAAAAAAATATTCATAAAGTTTTCAATAGGGATACAACTTTTAGAAAATTTTCTATAGAAATCAAATTTTGACAAAATTTTCTATAGAAATAAATTTTAAAATCCACAGAGGATTTTAAATAAATTTTGCTTGAAAGACCCGAAGTGGTGACCTCACAACCAAAAATTATCATATAACGGGAGTTTTATGCGAAAGAGATTGGTGAACATTTAGAATTTCATAGTCTAAAGTAGGGGGTATCTGATTTGTAGATATGAGAGGGAAGTGAACATTGATCTCTCAAATATATATATTTTTATACCCTTCACCACTACTGTGGTACAGGGTATAATAAGTTTGTGCATTTGTATGTAACGCCAAGAAGGAGTAATCATAGACCAACCTTTTAGTATACGGATCGGCTTAGAATTAAATTCTGAGTCGATTTAGCGATGTCCGTCTGTCTGTCTGTCCGTCTGTCTGTCCGTCTGTCTGTCTGTCTGTTGATGTATTTTTGTGTGCAAAGTACAGCTCGCAGTTTTAGTCCGATTGTCCTAAAATTTGGTATAGGGTCCTGTTTCGGCTCAAAGACGATCCCTATTGATTTTGGAAAAAATCGGTTCAGATTTAGATATAGCTGCCATATATATTTTTCGCCGATCTGGTCATAATTGGCGTGTATATCAACCGATCTTCCTCAAATTCCGTACATCCGAATATTTTATGGGTCTCGAAAAACTTGCCAAATACCAGCCAAATCGGTTCAGATTTAGATATAGCTCTCATATATAGCTTTCGCTCGATTTACACTCATTTGCCCAAAGAGGCCAATTTTTAACTCCGATTTGGTTGAAATTTTGCACAGGGAGTAGAATTAGCATTGTAACTATGCGTGCCAAATTTGGTTGAAATCGGTTCAGATTTGGATATATCTCCCATATAAAGCTTTCGCCCGATTTACACTCATATGACCACAGAGGCCAATTTTTAAAGTCTGTTGTAAAACTGAAGCTAAAATAAACTAATATTTATTGCAAAATAATTATTTTGTTTCTTTGTTTATTTTTAAAATTTTGTAAAAAATTTTCCCCAGCCCAACGATTTTTTCTTTGTTCCAAGTATGTCTCATTTTTCACATAATGTAGTTTACTTTGTTTCCGTGTGGGTTCACTTTTTTCTTGGTGTATTATTCTCGCTGTAGCAGGACACCCTATTGTATATATCCTTTGTAGTTTACCAAAAATAAAGAGAAACACTTAAGCTCTATACAAATCTCCGTGACGAAGATGTGGAGTAAGGCAAGAATGTAAGTAAACCAACTATAAAACATGAATAGTACGACCTATTCGTTAAAGGAGTCCTTTTTTTCTCATCTGTCTTTCATTATTCTTTGATATCCTCTGTGGCCGCAGTAAAGTTGTCATAGAAAAGTACTACAAGCGCATAGATTTAATATTAATTCTCATTTCTCTCGCTGTTCTGCCACATTGTTTGTTCGTTTTCTTTTCGCAAACATGTTAAAGCTTTTATAGAACTGTGAATATTGTCGTCGTCTTCGTCGTCATCTCAAAGTGTTTGTATTTTTTTAGCCAAGAACAAACGATCCAAACATATTCTTTGGCAAACATTGAATAACATTTTCAGCGTTCAATTCAAACAATTGTACGAAATTATAGAAGGACAACGAAATGGATGTTTTACACAATACCGTAGATGAACGAAGAGGCCAGTGTAAATAAGTCCTCTTAAGTATGATGATTATGTCTTTATCTACATGGATTATGAAATTCATTTAGATTATATTACGGCGTTTTAATTACAAAGCTTTAGAAAATCAACAAAACCCAGAACAAACAAATCTAGAAAAATCTGCGAAAAAAAAATATTTCCCAATGTACAATGAAATTGAGAGAAAATATTTGGAACAAAACTTATATTAAAATCTTGATAAAAAAAATATTCATAAAGTTTTCAATAGGGATACAACTTTTAGAAAATTTTCTATAGAAATCAAATTTTGACAAAATTTTCTATAGAAATAAATTTTAAAATCCACAGAGGATTTTAAATAAATTTTGCTTGAAAGACCCGAAGTGGTGACCTCACAACCAAAAATTATCATATAACGGGAGTTTTATGCGAAAGAGATTGGTGAACATTTAGAATTTCATAGTCTAAAGTAGGGGGTATCTGATTTGTAGATATGAGAGGGAAGTGAACATTGATCTCTCAAATATATATATTTTTATACCCTTCACCACTACTGTGGTACAGGGTATAATAAGTTTGTGCATTTGTATGTAACGCCAAGAAGGAGTAATCATAGACCAACCTTTTAGTATACGGATCGGCTTAGAATTAAATTCTGAGTCGATTTAGCGATGTCCGTCTGTCTGTCTGTCCGTCTGTCTGTCCGTCTGTCTGTCTGTCTGTTGATGTATTTTTGTGTGCAAAGTACAGCTCGCAGTTTTAGTCCGATTGTCCTAAAATTTGGTATAGGGTCCTGTTTCGGCTCAAAGACGATCCCTATTGATTTTGGAAAAAATCGGTTCAGATTTAGATATAGCTGCCATATATATTTTTCGCCGATCTGGTCATAATTGGCGTGTATATCAACCGATCTTCCTCAAATTCCGTACATCCGAATATTTTATGGGTCTCGAAAAACTTGCCAAATACCAGCCAAATCGGTTCAGATTTAGATATAGCTCTCATATATAGCTTTCGCTCGATTTACACTCATTTGCCCAAAGAGGCCAATTTTTAACTCCGATTTGGTTGAAATTTTGCACAGGGAGTAGAATTAGCATTGTAACTATGCGTGCCAAATTTGGTTGAAATCGGTTCAGATTTGGATATATCTCCCATATAAAGCTTTCGCCCGATTTACACTCATATGACCACAGAGGCCAATTTTTAACTCCGATTTAGTTGAAATTTTGCACAGGGAGTAGAATTAGCATTGTAGCTATGCGTGCCAAATTTGGTTGAAATCAGTTCAGATTTAGATATAGCTCCCATATATATGTTTTTCTGATTTCGACAAAAATGGTCAAAATACCAACATTTTCCTTGTAAAATCGTCACTGCTTAGTCGAAAAGTTGTAAAAATGACTCTAATTTTCCTAAACTTCTAATACATATATATCAAGCGATAAATCATAAATAAACTTTTTCGTAGTTTCCTTAAAATTGCTTCAGATTTAAACGTTTCCCATATTTTTTTTACTAACATTGTGTTCCACCCTAGTGCATTAGCCGACTTAAATTTTGAGTCTATAGATTTTGTAGAAGTCTATCAAATTCTTCCAGATCGAGTGATATTTAAATGTATGTATTTGGGACAAACCTTTATATATAGCCCCCAACACATTTGACGGATGTGATATGGTATCGAAAATTTAGATCTACAAAGTGGTGCAGGGTATAATATAGTCGGCCCCGCCCGACTTTAGACTTTCCTTACTGGTTTAATTTTGCAATAATAAAATATATATATTTTTTTAAATTTGCCTGCAGATGATTCATAGCTACGTTTGGATAATAATGGACATAATCACAATATTGTGGCAACACAACAAAAAATTAAATTAAATATCTTCAAACACATACACATAAAAAAAATTTGGACAAAGTTTTCTACAGAAGCAAAATTTTTACAAAATCTTTAATAAAAACTAAATTTTGGTAAAATTGTTTAATCAATGGATTTTAATTAAATTTTGTATGAAAACCCGCTAAGTAGTGGCCACACAACCAGAAATCTGTAAGACCGGTAATGGGAAGTATGTCACAGATAGATCGTTGAAACCTTGGAATTACATAGTCTGGAGCAAGGGGCAACTGATTTCACGACACGAAGACTTTGAAGTCGCTAGTTGCTATAATTTAACAATGGAGATTTTGTCCATTAAGGTTCACGGAGAATTCTAAACTCTCCAGTTTTCCAAAGCTTCCGATAGAGACCACGGTTGCAACACTTGGTAGAATTGTAGAAAAAATGGTAGATTTTTTACTGTTTGGAAATTGATTTGTAGAATTCTTGATGTTTTGGTAGATTTTAATTTTTTTTATTGAAATAAAATGTTGACCCAATTTCCTATAAAAATAAAACTTACCAAAATCTTATATAGAAATAAAATTTTGACAAAATTTTCTATAGAAATAAAATTTTGACAAAATTTCCTATAGAATAAAATTTTGACAAAATTTGCTATAGTAAAGAAAATTGCAAAAAATTCTATAGAAATACAAATTTGATAAAATATTCTATAAGAAATAAAATTTTGACCAAATTTCCGTTAGAAATACTATTCTGAAAAAATTTTCTATAGAACTGAAATATGGCAAAAATTTTCTATAGGAATGAAATTTTGTAAATATTTTCTAAAGAAATAAAATTTTCCAAAAATGTCCTATAGAAATACAATTTTGACGAAATTTTCTACAGAAATAAAATTTTGAAAAAATTTCCTATAGAAAAAAATTTTGACAAAATTTTCTATGGAAATAAAATTTTGACGAAATTTTCTATATAAATAAAATTTTGCCAAAACTTTCTATAGAATAAAATTTTGCCAAAACTTTCTATAGAATAAAATTTTGACAACATTTTCTATAGAAATAAAATGTTGACAAAATTTTCTATAGAAATACAATTTTGACAAAATTTTCTATGGAAATAAAATTTTGACGAAATTTTCTATAGAAATAAAATTTTGACAAAATTTTCTATAGAAATAAAATTTTGAAAAAATTTTCTATAGAAATAAAATTTTGACAAAATTTTCTATAGAAATAAAATTTTGACAAAATTTTCTATAGAGATAAAATGTTGACAAAATTTTCTATAGAAATAAAATTTTGACAAAATTTTCTATGGAAATAAAATTTTGACAAAATTTTCTATGGAAATAAAATTTTGACGAAATTTTCTATAGAAATAAAATTTTGCCAAAACTTTCTATAGAATAAAATTTTGACAAAATTTTCTATAGAAATAAAATGTTGACAATATTTTCTATAGAAATACAATTTTGACAAAATTTTCTATAGAAATAAAATTTTGACGAAATTTTCTATAGAAATAAAATTTTGACAAAATTTTCTATATAAATAAAATTTTGAAAAAATTTTCTATAGAAATAAAATTTTGACAAAATTTTCTATAGAAATAAAATTTTGACAAAATTTTCTATAGAAATAAAATTTTGACAAAATTTTCAATAGAAATAAAATTTTGACAAAATTTTCTATGAAATAAAATTTTGATGAAATTTTCCATAGAAATAAAATTTGGGAAAAATTTTCTGTAGAAATAAAATTTTGACAAATTTTTCTATAGAAATAAAATTTCGACAAAAATTCCTATAGAAATAAAATTTTGACAAAATTTTCTACAGAAATAAAATTTTAACAAAATTTTCTATAGAAATAAATTTTTGACAATATTTTCTATAGAAATAAAATTTTGACAAAATAATAATAAAAAAATAAAATTGTGACAAATTTTTCTATAAAAACAAAATTTTGACAAAATTTTCTATAGAAATAAAATGTAATAAAATTTTCTATAGACATAAAATTTCGACAAAATTTTCTATAGCAATGATAAAATTTTGACCAAATTTCTGTTAGAAATACAATTTCGAACAAAAAAAATCTATAGAATTTAAATTTGGCAGGAATGACATTTTATAAAATATTTTCTAAGGAAATAAAATTTTCACAAAATTTTCTAAGAAATAAAATTTTGACAAAATTTTCTATAGAAATAAAATTTTGCCAAAACTTTCTACAGAAATAAAATTTTGACAAAATTTTCTATAGAAATAAAATTTTGACAAAATTTTCTAAGAGACAAAATTTTGACAAAACTTTCTATAGATATAAAATTTTGCCAAAACTTTCTATAGAAATAAAATTTTGACAAAATTTTCTATAGAAATAAAATTTTGCCAAAACTTTCTATAGCAATAAAATTGTGACAAAATTTTCTATAGAAAAAAAAAATTTGACAAAATTTTCTATAGAAATAAAATTTTGACAAAATTTTCTATGGAAATAAAATTTTGACGAAATTTTCTATAGAAATAAAATTTTGGCTAAATTTTCTATAGAAATAAAATTTTGACAAAATTTTCAATAGAAATAAAATTTTGACAACATTTTCTGTAGAAATAAAATGTTGACAAAATTTCCTATAGAAATAAAATTTCGACAAAATTTCCTATAGAAATAAAATTTTGACAAAATTTCCTATGGAAATAAAATTTTTCAAAAATTTCTATAGAAATTAAAAATTTTCTATAGCAATGATATTCTGCAAAATGTTTCTGTAGAAATACAATTTTGCAAAATTTTTCTATATTTTGCAAGGATTTTGGAATGTAAGGTTATTTTGGTCCAAGAAATAAAATTTTAACAACATTTTCTATAGAAATAAAATGTTGACAAAATTTTTTATAGAAATAAAATGTTGACAAAATTTTCTATAGAAATAAAATTTCAACAAAATTTTCTATAGAAATAAAACTTCGACAAAATTTCCCTGGAATTATTTTTTTTTTTTTTTGAATTTCTACAGAAATTAAAATTTTTTTATAGAAATGACATTTTGCAAAATGTTTCTGATATACAATAAAATACAATTTTGCAAAAAATTTCTATATTTTGTAAGGATTTTGGAACGCAAGGTTATTTTGGTCCACAGAAAAATATACTGAAATATGGTTCACATTCCAGTTACGGTCCATGTTTGAATATAGCCCACTGAGACGAGAAATGTATGAAAACGATCCATCTTTGGAGAAACTGTGTTTCATCAAAACATCTTAAACTCCCTACTTTAAATGTATGTCCCGATAAAAAGTCATAGAACTCATAAAAATTTAGATATTTGTCGGTGTGCAATTCACGTCCAATTTTAAAATTAATGCTCCGTAATGACTCATTTAAGCACGTCCATTATATTTTCTGACAAAGAACCCAGAAAAAAAGCAGTGAAAATGTTCTTTTTGGATTCGGAAGTGGTGCAAAATTGACGCAGAAGCGATGAATTTAACATGTGCTTGTCATAGGACGGATGTCCCCATTTCAACAGCCGCTGCACTGAATTTGCATCACTTCTTAATGTGTGAATGTGAATTAAGAAATTTTGTGATATTTTTACGAATAAATAATTTAAAAATTTTTTTTTTATTTTTAATGCATTATAACGCTTGTCTGGAACGTTTGACATCAAACATTTTCAAAAAATCGCAAATTTTCTAAAGAGGATTTAACATTTTTTTCGGCAAAATTTAAATAATTTGACCTATTTTATTAATTTTTTATGTGTTTTTAACCTTTTTGAAATAACAAAATTTTAAATTTCCCTTTAAAAATATGAAAAAAGCGAGGTATAAACAAAATTACTCAAATGAACTTCCTGTGCAATTAAAATAAAGAACATCTTAAGGAGGACATTTTTGGAAGTGCTTTTTAAATTGTGCCTTTAGAAGAACTTCCAAATTTTGTTTTGCTGGAAAATAAATAAATAAGTATAAAATAATGTAAATTTTTGAAATTTTATTATGGCTTGTCAATTGTCAAGCAAAAATTTGTCACTTTTTTTACAATTAAATGCAATAAATAAATAAATATATTAATAAATAAATTCAATAAATAAATAAATTAATTTCGTTTTGTTTTTTTTTTCATTTCAATAAATTACTTAAACTAAAATTATTTTCTATTTTTCTTTTCTTGTTCAATAAATAATTTAATAAATAAATATTTCATCCCATTTTCTTCGGTTGGGGTTCTATGTTTTCGTTCAATAAATTAAATAAATAAATTAACTAAATTTTGCAATAAATAATTTATACTAAGTTCTCATTATTTTTTTAAACTTAAAATAAGATTTATACTTTGTATAAATCTTGGCACTAAAAATTACTAGACCGTAATTATGGTAGGTGTAGGCTGTGTGTAGCCAATCCTCAATTTTTACTGAGATTTGGCCTTAAGTTTACGTCTACGAGCATTTTTGCCCATGGTAATGGCACGAGCAACAGTCTCCACAAAAGTGTAACCATCTTTGCCATTTGGTTCAATGTGGGAGGCGGGCAGAACAAAACCAAAGCGACCGGTATCACCCATTTCAATGGTATACGAGTATTTGATCTCAGCAAAGCCCTTGGCCCAATCGTCAGAGCCACCTGCGGCTGGATACAAGGTATGAGCCGAAGAGCCTACTGTGTATTTAATGCCACTTCTGCGGGTAATGGTCTAGGATATTTATTTCGTTGTTTGCAAGGAAAAAAAAAAACAAAAAGAAAACATTCAACATTAATGGATGTTGGTTGTGGTTTTTTCACTCTCATTCTCAACTTACCGTTCCTGCTTGACGTGCCACCAAATCCAAATCAGCCATATCCTTGGTAATATGATAATCATAACCCCATGGATATAGGATATACTGGCCATAACTGTGGAATGTCAAATAGGCTTTGAATGTATCACGGGGGAAATTGCTAATATATTTGGAAATGTAGAAGGTTTCTGGCTCGGAGAAGGCTTTGCTACCACGGTATGTCTGAGAGCAGGGATTTGCTGAGGTACCTTTACCACCCCATTTATAACCGAAATTGCGATTCAAATCGACACCAGGACAAGCACGGCCATGGGATCTCATATTCTTACGCCATAGACGATCGGTAGTGTGAGAGTATTCGTAACCATCAGGATTGGCCACAGCATGAATGTACCAATTGATGTTACGCATGTAGGGAGTCAAATCATCCCAACCTTCAACCAATTGATTGGCAATGTATGTGACAACAGCAGGACTAATCCATTCACGAGCATGCATACCACCATCAATCCAAATACCAGGATTACTTGGATTTCCATTAGAGATCCTGAAAAAACAGAAAAAGTTGAAAGTTTTTCCCAAGGCGTATTACTCATTTGTCGCCTTTACTTACTTTAATATCTTCAATGGTCGCTTTTCAATGGAATAGCCAATAGTCTCTACGGAACATATATCTGGATAGGTTTTAGCCAAATAATCAAAGAAACCATGAATGTCCTCCAAACGATGATAAGCTTGCCATGTCAAACGATGACCTGTAATGAAAAAAACAAAAATACATATTAATTCATGGTATTGGTTGCTAGCCGTTCTAAAAATATTTTAAAATTAATGCTGATTTATTCATACATTTTATGAAGTTATTCATAGTAGTTATGATATAGATAATCTCATAAAAAATATGATCATTTCCATGGAAACTGCAAATCTATTTCGAGCAAAGGACATTTTAAAAGTTCTGAGCCGGGGCCAAAAACTTGCTAGTTCTGGAGACCTCCAACCCTTTTAAGTATAGATAAAAACCTAACTTCTCAATTTTCTTGTTTTTTTGTATACACTGAAAAAAATCTTAAGTTCTATAGATTTCATCTTTAAATATTATTACAAATTTCATAGTCAAGTTGACCTCAGTTTATTGGAATTTTATTTTATAACAAGATAATGTCTAATTGCTTAGCTATAAGGAGAAAAAGCCTGAAGAGTTTATCGACTTTTGCTCAAGTTCAAAATACTACGCAAAAATGGAATACGTATTTCAGGGACTTTAAGGAGCAGGGGACATAAGGACAGACTGTACGATTAAAACAACGTACTTTGTTTTTATAATATCTGCACAATATCGCAGTTAATTTAAATTTGAGTTTTTAAATCAAAAATATTTATACCCTGCGCCACACTGTGGAACAGGGTATTATAAGTTAGTGCATATGTTTGCAACATCCAGAAGGAGACGAGATAGACACATGGTCTCTTTGGCAAAAATGCTCAGGGTGGGCTCTTGAGTCGATATAGCGATGTGCGTCTGTCCGTCTGTCCGTGAACACATTTTTGTAATCAAAGTCTAGGTCGCAGTTTTAGTCCAATCGACTTCAAATTTGGCACAAGTATGTGTTTTGGCTCAGAATAGATCCCTATTGATTTTGGAAGAAATCGGTTCAGATTTAGATATAGCTCCCATATATATATTTCGCCCGATATGTACTTATATGGACCCAGAAGCCAGAGTTTTACCCTAATCTGCTTAAAATTTTGCACAAGAAGAACAATTAGTACTATAGTCAAGGGTGCCAAAATTTTATTGAAATCGGTTCAGATTTAGATATAGCTCCCATATATATCTTTCGCCCGATATGGACTAATACGGTCCCAGAAGCCAGAGTTTTACCCCAATTTGCTTGAAATTTTGCACAGGGAGCATTAGCGTAGCTAGACAATTTTCCTAGGGGGGCTATAGCCCCCCTAGCTAAAAATCTATAGACTGAACTTATAGGTTCAATTAATGTTTTATTGAATAAAAAATTAGACATCAAAATAACTCGACAATTAATTTATAATAAAGCAACTAAAAGTAGTTCCACACTTTTCCCAGCAAAAAAATGTGAGTTGTTCTAAAGGCACAACTTTAAAAGTACTTCCAAAAATGTCCTCAATTATTTTAACTACACAGGAAGTTTTTTTACTTCATTTTTTTCATATTTTAATGTGTAATTTGTTGTTTCTTTTTTTTCAAATAGTTTAAAAAAGAGTAAGAATAAATAAATTGGTACAAATCATTCAAATTTTGTCACAAAACTGCTAAATCTATTATAGAAAAATCGATAATTTTGGAAATTATTCGAGGAAAAATGTTTCAAACAAGCGTCAGAATGCATTAAAAATCATAAAAAAATATTAAAAATTATTTATTTGGGAAAATATCACAAAATTTTTTAATTCACATTCAAAACACTGAATTCGGATCTCACCTTAAGAAGTGATGCAAATTCATTGCAACGGCTGTTGAAACGGTGGACATTTGTCCTATGACAAGCTCATATTACATTCATTGCTTCTCTGCCAATATTGAACCACTTCTAGACCCAAAAAAGAAAATTTTCACTACTTTTTTGGCGACGCTTTTCCGCAGCATTATTAAGATATTAATTTATGAAAGAATAGTTTTAATATCAATTACTATTTTTTTAATTACATTGACTAAACTAAATCAATCATAAGTTCAACCACAGCTTTATTTCATAAATATATGACATTGCCATCGACAACTGCTACCACAACCCAAGTAATTCGATTGTTCATGAAAGTCTTTAGCGGAACTTTGTGCGATTGTATATACTTGTTTAATTTTTATAAAAATTAAAAAAACTATTGACATTTATTGAAAAATGGAAAATCATAAAAAGAGTTTCAAATTCTGGGGGGGGGCTAAAATTTTTCTGGGGGGTCTAAGCCCCCTCCCCAGAGGCCTTCCTACGCTTATGTCAGGGAGTAGAATTAGCATTGTAGCTATGCGTGCCAAATTTGGTTGAAATCGGTTCAGATTTAGATATAGCTCCCATATATAGCTTTCGGCCGATTTACACTCATATGACCACAGAGGCCAATTTTTTGCTCCGATTTAGTTGAAATTTTGCACAGGGAGTAGAATTAGCATTGTAGCTATGCGTGCCAAATTTGGTTGAAATCGGTTCAGGTTTACATATAGCTCCCATATATATGTTTTTCTGATTTCGACAAAAATGGTCAAAACACCAACATTTTCCTTGTAAAATCGCCACTGCTTAGTCGAAAAGTTGTAAAAATGAATCTAATTTCCTAAACTTCTAATACATATATATCGAGCGATAAATCATAAATAAACTTTTGCGAAGTTTCCTTAAAATTGCTTCAGATTTAAATGTTTCCCATACTTGTTTACTAACATTGTGTTCCACCCTAATGCATTAGCCGACTTAAATTTTGAGTCTATAGATTTTGTAGAAGTCTATCAAATTCTGTCCAGATCGAGTGATATGTAAATGTATGTATTGGCGACACACCTTTATATATAGCCCCCAACACATTTGACGGATGTGCAGGGTATAATATAGTCGGCCCCGCCCGACTTTAGACTTTCCTTACTTGTTTTTTTTTTTGTTCACTTTATGAAAAATTTGCCTTCATACGCATACGATTTTAGGGGAGGAAAGCCAATTTCACAGATTCGTATCAAAAATGGAAATACCTACGGGAAATGGATTATAACCAGGACCGGTATACACACTAGTCCCTAGTGTGTATGGGCCAGGGATCGGTCATTTTAACATGGAGTTACCAATGACGAGGTAACTTTACAGTCTACTAGACGCAATTTGGTCTCATACCAAATGACACATCCTGAGACAGTTTTGTAGGATCACCCCATAGGCAAGTCCTCATGAACCAATCTGGGACAACCACTTAAGACATATTTTCATTGTGTGATCCCAGAACTGTACTATATCGAATTATTGGAAATGATTTGATGCTGGTTTGAAGAAAAACGGTCCAACTTGGCAGATAAAAAATAATCTTCCACATCATAATAAAAACTTCCTGCCTCGCATTCGTCAAATTTGTCAATAGGCCTGTAGATTGCTGAACAATTCCCCATATTCTTCTCATATGATACCGAGCAACATTTTTTATTTAAACCCATAAAAAAATTGGACGATGAGCTTAAATAACAGCCAAAGGAAGAGATGTTCACTGGAAGCCTATTTCTAAGGACTCTGACACTATATTAAAAAAAAATTATCACTTTTCCAAAATATTAGTGGTTGTTTTGAGTGGTGTGTATTTATCGAACTATCCTAGAACACAAAACTAGAGAATGGAAATAATGAACTACTTCGTGAGAACGGTGAACCAAATGTTTCTTTTTTAAGGTTTCCAAAATGCGTTGTTAAAATAATTGCTGACATTTTGGGATTTTTAACGACTATTTTCGAAATACTTCCTTCTTAAAAAATTCAAAAAATAACTAAAATATTTGAGACGTACTTGGAATAAAGAAAATTTCATGGGGTGGGGTTAGATCAGGTTAGGTTTAGGTATAGTGGCAGCCAGTGTTGGGCAAAATTTATTCTAAATAACGAATAAAAAGATAACGAATAAATTCAATTTAGTTTTTATTTGGAATAACAAATAATTTTTTTATTCGTTTATTTGTGAAAACAAATAACTTCAATTTTTTTGTTATCTTTTTATTTGTTATTCGAAAGTTTCAAATAAAATTTCAAATAATACACTTATGTGAAAAAAAGTTCTCAAAAATGTATTTCATTCAGGGTTTCAGCCCCTTTATCATACGAATGCACACCTTTAAAACGTCTGCATGAAAGCGCCGCTGATTCCCTTTTCAGGTCGCCTAAATGTATCCAGTGAGCAGTGACTCCAAAGAAACTTCGCTCATGTGATGACCAAATATCAGCAGTTGTACAAACAAACTTGCTCTCCTTAAGTTTTAGCTTAGTTTCCACCACATGGCTCTGAAATTTTTTATCTATTTCACGACCAAGCTGGCGCCTTGAAATTATTTGTCCTGAGGTACATCCTTCACATATTTTTTTGAAGTATTGATTTTCTACTACTCTAAGAGGCACCAACGAATCAATTACGAATTTTGTAACTTCTTCGTTCAACTCAAAGAGACTCAGATGCTTCCCTTGTTTGTCTCTTGCACACTTGTTTCTCATTACCTCCTTCGCTTGAGAACGTTTTAGGCATTTATAGCTCTGGTACTCTTCAAACGCATCCTTACCATGTCGCCTCTTAAGGTGAGATATGAAGTTTGATATTGAATTTTTCTCTCCTTTTATCTTAACAAAATCAGGCTCACATTTCACGCACACAGCACTGATATTCTTTACTCTGTCTTCTAAAATTCTGTATAATTTTCCATCAAAAATGGAAAAACCAGATTCACTTGAATCACTATTTTTGGATGTTCTACCTTCCGGTTCCATTCCTAGTTATAAAGACAATTATCGCTCCTCAAAAAAAGATTATTTTATCAGAAGAATTCAATAAATTCAAATTATTTTTTTCGATTCAAAAAAATTATTATTTGTATGACAAATAACAACTAACGAATGACGAATAATTATTTGTGACACAAATAAACAGATAACAGTTGAAATTTGATTTCAAAAAATTCCAAATGAAAAATAACGAATAAAAAATTGTTTGTTATTTGTTATTTGAATAAAAATTTATTGAATAACGCCCAACACTGGTGACAGCCCAATATTTCAGGCTTACTTAAGACTATTCAGTCCATTGTGATACCACTGTGTTGAACTTTGCTCTTATAACTGAATGCTGCCCGACTCTAGGGTTAGGTTAGGTCAATGACAAGGAACCCCATTTTTATAGCCGAATGCAAGCGGCGTTCCACATTGCTGTGAAATAACTTAGAGAAGCTTTGAAAAAATCCGAAATATCACCAGCATTACTGAGTGGGGATAATCCACCGCGTAAAAGCTTTTTTATATTTTTTCCAAAGTGAATTAAAAATTTATTTAAAAAAAAATCCAGCCACATAAATTTTGAAGTTCATCCCATGTCATTACTTCTAATGTACATATAAGAATACTCTTGCACATATAAGAATACCTATTTGTTGCTTTCCATAAAGTTCTTTTGAGGAGCTATATAAAACCACTTGTTTTGCTATATTTTATAAATTTTATCTGGGAATAAAAAGAGCTAGGGCGACGCTTTTTGAGCTGAAATTAAAAAAAAATATCTTGTTTGTTTTGCAATAAACACAAGTTAGTTAGATCATCAGTTAGCAACGGACATATTTTGTTGTTTGCTTTAATTTAAATTTGTCGATTAAAATTTTTTTTTAAATAAATAATTTTATCATATCTTAAAAATTGGTGAGAAAATTGTTGCCTATTGCTAAATAGTTTTTTTCCTTACATGAAGAAGTCGAGGTTAGTCGTTAAATTTGTTTTGCTTTTAAATGCGTGTTGCAAATGAATTTCGCGCCCTCTATTTCAGCTTGCAAACTGCGGAACAAGGAACGCATATTTCAAGTTAGCCATCAATCAGACATCATCTATCCATCACTAAAATGATTAGTAATTCCAAACGCATTTTTATTTGTGTACAGTATTTTTTTACGCAATCATGGTAACATCAAATGTTGTTCAACAATAATAGTTCGCGACAGAAAATATTTGAATTATAAAACATATGGAATACGTAAGCCTTGCATATTCGTGAATTGTTATGAAATTATATAAATTTGTAGGTGTTGAGAATGAGTGACAAGCTGATTATTTGAAAAAAAGACACGAAACATAAAATAGTTCAAAATAGATTTTCGAGAACAATTAAAACGAAAGTTGTTTTGGGAAAGTAGTAACCATTGGAGAATACGAGTAAGTGGAAAATATTTTTTTCTTACATTGCATGCGATTTTTTTTTTTTTTTGGATATGGATCGGTGTTTCTACTGTTTATTTGTGGATATAGTCCTGATATGGGCGCTCTAATAATACAGTGTGGTTGATATGTATTGCCACCGACTTCAGGTTGCTATCACATCTAAATAGCATTTTGAAAAAAAAAGGTAGATACGGCAATACCGATGAGAAGCCATTCCAAATTAAGCAGTTTGTGAGCAAACAAAGTGGTCAGCTGAAAAGTTAAAATTTCGATTGGTCTCGATGAGCGATGAGTAAAATTTCCTTTACTCCAATAATTTTTTGCGTACGTTAGTTAAATTAACTAAAAAGCGGAAAAAAATATACACAAATTAAGCATAAAGATTTACTAAATTCGTATTTCTCACAACATAGTTCATTATTCCCTTAAATTTGTAAATTTTACTACAAATGCGTTCATTATGGACTTCGTATGTCACTAAAGACATTCTTGCAATTTTGAAGTCCAATTTTTCCCTTCAGACTACAAAATTAATTTTTATTATTAAAAAAAAAATTAAACATTTAAATTTATTAAATTTAAATTTTCTTGAATTTGTCGAAAAATATTTACTTATTTTTGTGACATCTCTGAGATGCCGGCGTTTGTAATACTGTTTAGTTCAAATTTTCTAAAAATATTCAAAATTTTCTAAAATTTACCGAAAGTTTTCTTACTGGTTGGTTCACTGTTTTTTCAGTGTGTATTGAAGTCCTGGGCGGACAAACATTTCGGCAGCAGACCCTTGACACACCCACTGGAATCAGCACCGTCGCACTCAGAATGGCTTAAAATAATGCTTTTCGCTTCATTTCTACCGCACAGTGGCCACCAAAGTTTCCGGATCTCAACCCGTTGGACTTTTGTGCCTGGGGAATTTTGGGGAGTAAATTTGATATAAAAACTATCAAAGTGTCGCTAATCACAATGGGATGCTTCGCCGGGAATGGGCCAAAAATTCTGCAAGCCACATTCGTGGCGCGTATTTTGGCTTTGTGGAGCCACCGTGGTGCAATGGTTAGTATGCCCGCCTTGCATACACAAGGTCGTGGGTTCGATTCCTCCTTCGACCGAATACCAAAATGTTTTCAGCGGTGGATTATCCCACCTCAGTAATGCTGGTAACATTTCTAAGGGTTTCAAAGCTACTCTAAGTGGTTTCACTGCAATAAGGAAAGCCGTTCGGACTCGGCTATAAAGAGGAGGTCCCTTGTCATTGAGCTTAACATGGAATCGGGCAGCACTTAGTGATAAGAGAGAAGTTCACCAATGTGGTATCAAAATGGACTGAATAGTGTAAGTGAGCCTGATACATCGGGCCTAACCAGTGTTGGTAATATTGGGGATTTTTCCCCAACTTGGGGATATTTATTCGTGGATGGAGCCGAAAATTTTGAATTGGAGATTTCGTGGGGAATTTCAATAAATTTGGGGATTTTTGTGGGGATTTTTTTTCAAAATCCGTTCAGTATAATAAATCAGGTTTGCAATAATGAATTTAATGAAATGCTTGCACATGAAGCATTTGGACTAGAAACGAACACAGAATTTTATTTTGGGGCCCAAGCGCTGATTTATAATTTTACGCAGCTAGGTTAGTACATTTTTCTACAATTGTGAAATCATTTCATGAGGGCTCGGGCCTAAATGTTGCCCTCTCATCAGTGTTCATCATTGATTTGGACAATATGTTATATCACATAAATATAGAAATGATGAAGATGGTTCACCTTCATATTTATCTTCGACCCAATATTATTATAGACTATTAAAAAAAATTCGCCCATAAATGCATGGTGACCGAAGTCTCATTTCCATTTTTCGAACATTTCGAAGACAATCACCGGTCTCCTGGTGTTGAGTTTCGAAATCTTCATCTCATTTTGGCTGACATTAAATTTTATATTTTCTTCAATTTTTAAATTATTACCTATATTCAAACGCAGAGCCTATTTTTTATTTTTACCATAAAAACTTTTCAAAAATTTATTGGGAATTTTTATGAGGAATTTTGATTTAAATTGAGGATTTTTGGGGACAAAAGCGTCCTAATTTGGGAAGAAGAGCCAGAAAAATACTGGCAACAGTGGGCGTAACCTAACCTATCCGTGGCTTTGTTGGCCGTTTGAAGACCATAACTCGTGCTAAAGGTAGTGAAGAAATCTAAACTGATTCCAAAGTTTGATGGTATTTCCGACACTTTATGCTTTTGTACAATAAAATTATATTGCAAAAAGAAGGTTTAAATTCGATAAATGGGATATGTATACTAATTTTAATTTTATGGAGACTGTATTTAGAGCTAGATAGCTCCCAGCAAATATCTTTAGCTCGGACTCAAAAACAAAATCCTTAATGCAAGCTTAATGCAAAAGCTTTGGATCCCAAAAAAACTCTTTTTGTTTGAGTGTAGAAGCTTTTGCGTCTACGCTTTCCCAAAAAACTCTTGTATTAGCAAAGACTTTCAACAGGATAACCCAATGATTCAAATCTATGGGTGAGGAATATAAAAATAGTCACTCTTAGTCGTGTTTTTGTCTAGAACCGTACACCAACTTTGCAACAATGAAACATTACCTGTTTCAATAAAATTCCCTCTTGAATTTCTAAAGAAATTAAACTTTTCAGACCAATTGCTCGCATTGCATGTTTCTTTCGAATGATTGGCATTTTCGCTTTGGAATTTCGTTGATTTTTTTTTTCATTTTTGATATCACAAATTTTGATGGCGGCGTGCAAAAGGGTCTTTCTTTATTGTTGTATTGCATGTCAGATTGCAGTCTACCATATCATGCCGCTGACATGGAAATCACTGGCCAGGCGTTTCCTTATTGACACCTAACAAACAATAATTCAAAAAAAATGAAGAGGAAAAACTAGTGAAATTTAATACGAGCCACAAAAAATACTGATTCCATTAGAACATTTCATTAATATTTTTGGCTAATAATGATTAAATAATGTAACCAACCAATAAACATGCAATAAAAAAATATCAAAAAATTCTTTAAAATAAAATCGCTTTCATATCATTAATGTCATGAGTCAAAAAGTCTTTGCTTTTTTGAGGAAATTCTAAATCAGCACATGATTTTTTTTTTGGGGGGAAAAACATTGGGAAGGCAATGACATTTCATCAAATGTGCCATCCACTAACAAAATTAATTTGATTTTGATTCATTATTTTATATATAAGATAATGGAGTCAACTTATGATTTCCTCCACAAAATTTTTTGTGGGAATATTAGACGAAAAATTGAAATCATGGGTGTCGGAAAATTAAATTAGGCTTGAATACTACACCGGCTACTCCACATCAGATTACGTTTATAATTTAGCGTCAATTACAAACATAAAATTTGCTGAAAAGAAATGGATTTATGTGGAACCAAGGAACTCTTTGATTATCTGTTTAGGATTGGGTGTCTTCTATAAATTTTTCAATATGATTGCTATCAGAAATAAAGTTATTCCCGATAGAAGTGAAGCTTTGTACCAGAGAACGGCTGCGATCTACCGCAACCGACCAGTGTATTTAGTAAACACCAATATTTGCAATCTTAAAACACCAATTGGTAAACAAAATTTTCAACCACCAATATCCAATGGAACCGACGACTGTCGGTGTTTGTTAGTATGAGTGTTGGTCTCTCGAAAACACCGTAGGTTAGGTTAGGTGGCAGCCCGATGTATCGGGTTCACTTAGACTATTCAGTCCATTGTGATACCACATTGGTGAACTTCTCTCTTATCACTGAGTGCTGCCCGATTCCATGTTAAGCTCAATGACAAGGGACCTCCTTTTTTATAGCCGAGTCCAAACGGCGTTCCACATTGCAGTGAAAGCACTTAGAGGAGCTTTGAAACCCTCAGAAATGTCACCAGCATTACTGAGGTGGGATAATCCACCGCTGAAAAACTTTTTGGTGTTCGGTCGAAGCAGGAATCGAACCCACGACCTTGTGTATGCAAGGCGGGCATGCTAACCATTGCACCACGGTGGCTCCCACCGTAGTAAAGCAATCACACAAACTGGTTTCCCATATCTCAGCAGTTTGGTATTCTCTTATTTGGTACTCTCTCAAATCTCTTGAGCTAATGCCAACTGCTCGTAATTGAGTGAAATCACACTTAAGTGCCACACTCGTTTTTTGCTTACCGAGCGTTGTTACGATGTCGATTGGTATAAGATTGCATGACATTGCATACGAACATTCCCAGCAAAAAAAGCGTCGCCAAAAAAGTAGTGAAAATGTTCTGTTTGGATCCGGAAGTGGTGCAAAATTGGTGCAGAAGCGATGATTTTAACATAGGCTTGTCATAGGACCACCATTTCAACAGCCGTTGCACTAAATTTGCATCACTTCTTAAGGTGTGATGAGAATCCAGTGATTTGGATGTGAATTAAGAAATTTTGTGATATTTTGACGAATAAATTATTTTTAAAATTTTTTTATGATTTTTAATGCATTATAACGCTTGTCTGGAACATTTGACATAAAATATTTTCAAAAATTCACAATTTTTCTAGAAAGGATTTAGCATTCTTTTCGCCAAAATGTAAATAATTTGCACTGTTTTATTAATTTTTAATCTGTTTTTGGTGTCTTACTCACTGCCACCGACATTTTGTGGGTAAGATTGCAATACGAAAAAAGCCACCGGTTGCAGTTCTCTGCTTTGTAGGGCGAATGCTTTATACTTGGCCGGAAAAAAACGCAAGTGTCTATCGTTAGAGTCCTCTAGCATTTTTTTTGTTTCTCCCACCATTGCTCGTAACCCTGATACTTGCAGTGTTGCATCGCTTCCAAAAAGTGGACAAAAAATGTGGTAAAAACGCAAAAAATCATCTGAAAAGTGACAGTCAGATTTGAACGAAGTCCACGGCCTCTGTGGTAAAAACCTTGCCCATGAGCTGATTTTATCGCGAAAAGGGATGCAACTCATTTTGAAAAATGAGCTTAGACTAAAGACATTGAAGTTCGAAAATGTGCATGAGCTCACCGATGCACAAAAAGTTAGACTGGAAAGGGCCTAGGATTTGCTTCGCTTGTATGAAAGTGGCCAGTTACTGAATTTGGTTTTCTGCGATGAGAAGTCATTCCAAATTGAGTAGTTTGTGAACAAACAAAATGATCGAGTTTACTTTACCCAACGAGGTTTGCTAAAAATTGACACCTTCGATTAAATCTCGCTCGCTCTCCCCTCGTTTTTATCGACAATGAGCCCAAATAAAATGCCGAATCTTATCGGGAACATGTCTGAAATGTAGTATTAAATGCCTGGGTAGACAAACATTTCGGTCGCAGATCATGGACATTCCCACAGGATTCACCATCATCGCACTCATTACGCGTCAACCAAGAATGGCTTAAAAAAGGAGACTGCTCCCTTCATTTTTTTACCGCACATTGGTGAAAAAAATGATGGAAGGAACCGGATGTCAATCCGTTGGAGAGTAAGTTACCAAAGTGGGGAGCCACCTTGGTGCAATGGTTAGCATGCCCGCCTTGCATACACAAGGTCGTGAGTTCGATTCCTGATTCGACCGAACACCAAAAAGTTTTTCAACGGTGGATTATCCCACCTCAGTAATGCTAGTGACATTTCTGAGGGTTTCAAAACTTCTCTAAGTGGTTTCACTGCAATGTGGAACGCCGTTCGGACTCGGCTATAAAAAGGAGGTCCCTTGTCATTGAGCTTAACATGGAATCGGGCAGCACTCAGTGATAAGAGAGAAGTTCACCAATGTGGTATCACAATGGACTGAATAGTCTAACTGAGCCTGATACATCGGGCTGCCACCTAACCTAACCTAAGGTACCAAAGTGTCGATCATCTTAAGATGCTTCATGGACTAATATTCCTCAGCGTGTGAATGTTTTGTCGGCCGTTTGAATGCCATAATTCGTGCCAAAAGTAGTCAATTCAAGCAAATCTAAACTGATTCTAAAATTTGATGTTATTTCTACATTTTTTGCTTTTGATAGCGCTTTTCTTCGTTGCATTACATACCAGCCACTCTGAGTATTTTCAAAGTGCCAACCTGTAGTTTCCTTGACCTAAAACAGCCTCGAATTTCTCAACGATAATGCTTAGCACCTCATCGAAGGTGGGGAATCTCCCATTAGCATGCTTCTTTCTTTCATGTAGCGTGTGATGGTTTTGACGACCGTTTGAGGGCCACAATTCATGTGAAAGTTAGCCAATTCGAAGAAATCTCAACTGATTCTAAAATTTGATGTTTTTTCCTATATGTTTTGTTTTTGAACAATAAAATAAAAAAAAAATATATAGCACTTTGCTTTATTGCATTGCATACCAGCTACCCTGTATATTCTCAGAGATCCAAATTGCAATCAAATTCTCATACTCTGTGTTCTTCGACTCAAAAATTACATTTAACTGCCGCAAATTTCTCAACGATATTGCTGAGCAGTTCGAAAGTGAAGACCATTTCCTTAGCCCTTACCTTAACCACAGGTTCCAAGTTGATATGTGAGTTATGGGTTAAGCCCTTACCTTAACCACGCGTTCCAAGTAGATATACGTCCATTTTCCTGAAATGTTTGCTCCAAAGACCATTACTATTGAATGTGCGAAAAATTGGTTTGACACATACGAGTAGATAGCGCTAGTGCCAATTTTCATGAAATTTGGAACATGATTACTTTTATTCCTCAAAATTCATTTTTGAATTTTGGGGCAAAGGCTTAACACATTAACGGCCATTTTCATGTAGCTCCGTTAGGCTTTAACTGCCAGTTAACAAAATGTAAATTCCAAATATCTTCTCTCCAATTAACTGTAACTGAAAATTTTTCGGCACTTAAGTTCCTAACTGGCATATGGAATGTATACCCAAGATGGCAGCTATGCCCACAATACGGTTTAAAAGTTCGTTAGTTAACGGAGCACTAACGGAGCTTCATGAAAATGGGCGTAAAAGCGCTACTAGAACTTAATTAATTTTTATTTAGTCCTAATCTTTAAGAGAAGCTTTAACATAAAAATTTTACAACTGTCATAAATTAGCTTATGAATTTCATGCTATATGCATTGTCCCTCTGAAAATTGTTTAGGATTTGATTTTGAATGTATTTACCTTCGCCTCGAGTAGTCTAACAGCTTGTAATCTTATCGTAATCTTCTTTGTAAACTTCTCATAACCCCATTAGAACCTCACCAAACTATTCACCTCATTCATACCACTCAATATTGGGTTTCTTGGCAACTTGTTATTCTGACCACGGGGCTAGGCCAAAGTTTAACCCCTTGGAATCAATTTGCAAACGATCGAATTAACATTCGTTCTCAAATTTCTGACACCACAAATGAAATTTAATACTTGTCGCCCCATTTTTTGCATTCGATAACAACGCCCCAGAGTAAATCAATTAAGTGCTGCCTAACCTTTAATCCTTTTCTTCTTTTTTTTTGGTGGAGAAGAGTGTGTTTGGGAGTGTGTCCCAACTATTTTGCAACATTCAACACCAGTCTGGTGTTGGATTCAGGCAATTGATTTTCACTCGTTTCAAGTCCATTTCCTTTCCAACTAAGTATGACAGACAATCAGTCAGAAGTTTTTTCCCTCTTAAAAAATTTCTTGTCAAACGTTTCTTTTATACTTGAGAAGTGGAAAACGCAAAGTGAGTAGAAAAAAACCTCCAAATGTCTCGGTGCCAAATGAGACAGCTGTATGGGGTTTTTGTTTTCACCCTATCCAACAGTCAGATTTATGCCAAGACCAAAGGCAAACGAACATAATTTTTATTTGTAACGATTTGGAAAATGACACACCTTTAGTTCTCATAGCCTTTGGGGGCTACCAGAGGATTGTTAGCCCAAGTTAGTCATTCAGAGAAGAAGCCAAAAAACTTTATCCCTAGCAAAATGTTTTTCTTTTACAAAGCTGCTTTATTAAGTTTTTTTCTTTGTTGACGTAACCCCACACTTCTGTGCGACACCTTTTTTCCGTGGGAGGTTGGCATGAAAATCTGAGTGTCTTGTATTTGTTTTCTTTCACAAGCCACATACCTAGGGGCTATTTCTCGATGGCCCTATAAATATGTTTAAGAGATAACACAAATTCCATCAATGGATTGTGATAAAGGACAATAAATAGCATAACGTTTAGGCATGTAAGGAGAATGGTCTGTTTTCTATCGCTCTGCCGCAGTTTACTACATAATAAACTGGCTTAGGGCCTTCTCATTGGGAATTTCTGGAAGGAAGGAGGTATAGCAGGCAATCAGGCAAAGCAATGCATCGTTAAAAAGACTGGATAAGTAAGAAAATCTCCTCACCACGAGCATTTGCACCATACCATCAGCACAAATTTGGTTCATGAGTACTACCAAGTAGAGGTGTGCACGTGAGTAGTATTTTACTCACGCTCACGCACACTTACGACGGAAAAATCTTACTCACGCACACTCACGCACGATATTGTTTGGTGGGACTCACGCTCACGCACACTCACGAAAAGAATATGTGTACTCACGCACACTCACGCACGAAAATGTCGTGACTCACGAAAAATACCGTGACTCACGCAAAATATCGTGACTCACGAAAAATGTCGTGACTCACGAACAATTTTTTGAGTAATTTACCTTAGCGACGTGTCTGAAAACATGAGCATTATTAAAATCGAGAGCGTTATTACACTCTTAACATCCCAGGTGTCACTAAAATTGTAAATGAATTTAAGTCTTAAGCGTTTCATGTTGGTGAGCGGGATTATTTTCGTGAGCGTAAATCTTTACTCACGCACACTCACGAAGATAATATTTTCGTGACTCACGCTCACGCACGACATTTTGGTATGTTAATCACGCTCACGCACACTCACGCTGTTGTCATGAGCGTGACTCACGACTCACGCACGAATCACGAAAATTTTCGTGAGTCACGACAATTTCGTGTCACGTGCACACCTCTACTACCAAGTAGCAAATTTGCTCATATCTCGCCCATGATTAGGTTAGTTTAGGTTAGGTGGAAGCCCGATGTATCAGGCTCACTTAGACTATTCAGTCCATTGTGATACCACATTGGTGAACTTCTCTCTTATCACTGAGGGCTGCCCGATTCCATGTTAAGCTCAATGACAAGGGACCTCCTTTTTATAGCCGAGTCCGAACGGCATTCCACATTGCAGTGAAATCACTTAGAGAAGCTTTGAAACCTTCAGAAATGTCACCAGCATTACTGAGGTGGGATAATCCACCGCTGAAAAACTTTTTGGTGTTCGATCGAAGCAGGAATCGAACCCACGACCTTGTGTATGCAAGGCGGGCATGCTAACCATTGCGCCACGGTGGCCCACGATTACAATTTGGCTCTTGGTAATGCTTTAGAGAAGTACTTTCCTCATAAGACATGGCCATGTCAAGTTAACAAGATGTTCATTCAATAATAATTGGTTACCAATTTTGAACTAAATTACCTCCAAGATTATTTGGTAATGCGAATTTTTGCTGGGCTATATTTGTTTATATTGCCGAGAGAACAATTAATATTATTTTGATCTAGTACTAAGAGTATCCTTTATGATTGATTACATGACTAGAAATTCATGCATATTCTTCTGCTAAACAACACCTCTATCTATTTGGCTGAGGAAGACAATATTTGTTTTTGTTTGGAATTTACATTCATACTAATTAGATTAATGTCGTAATAGGTATAATGCACTGAAAGTAAAAAAAACATTGTCATTTCTGCCTTTAGTATTTCCTCTCTCTCTCCTATTCCATGTTTAAAAGAAACTAATATAGAAATATTAGTGATAATTTCATTAGAATATTTACTGAGATTAATATCGTAATAGGTCTATCATAGATTAACATCGGTATAGGTACCTAGTAATACCAATTAGCAAAATCATACTAGTTGGATTAACGTCGTAATAGGTACATGGTACTGAAAGTGAAAAAATATTGTCGTTTATGCCTTCAGTATTTCCTTCTTCTCCTAACCCATATTTAAAACAAACTAACATAGGAAACTTCGCGATAATTTCATTAGAATAATTAATGAGTTGAATATCGTAATAGGTACATAATAAATTAACATCGGAATAGATGCAAAGGACTTAGATTTTCATTTCATTTAATTTATTCAATTAATAATCGCTAAGTCATACTGGCCAAATTGATTACATTGTATTACTAATGAGACTATTAGGAGTGGTAACACGACCAGATATTTGTTCATGCACGCAAAAAAAAATTCTTGATTCAATCACGAAATTAATTGATCCAATTAATTTTTAATTGAAATGTCTGAAGGTCAATTAAAAAATTAATTGATTCAATTAAAACATTAATTGATACTATTAATTTTCGTGATTGATTTTTGTTTCAATTAAAAAATTTGTTGATTCAAATAAATTTTTAATTGAATATTTTTTAAAACTCAATTAAAATTTTAATTGGAAAAATTTTCGTGAATTTTTTTTTGTGTGTTTATCATCAAAGAGGACGACAATGCTTAGTTTTATTATCAGAGGAAAAACTCATACTAATTAGATTAATGTCGTAATTGGTACATATTGCTATAGTACTAATGCGCTTTACAGACTATCAGTTATTCCGGACGACAGTGCTCGTGTCGAACATATCGCATATATTGTGCAAATTATAAGTTAAGGCCGAAGGCATAATCGATACTGCTGCATGTTTATAGGATCGATAACACATTTACCGATTATTTAGTATTCGCCGACAAGTCGTACGAATACTACTGACACACTGGAAGATTCTTTACAAACACCGACATTCCGTCCGGAATAACTGATAGTAAAGCGCATGAGAGTGAAGAAATATTACCTTTCTGCCTTCATTAGTTACTTCCTCTCGTACCCTATGCTGCCATAGGAAACATAATGATAATTTCGTTGGAATAATTAATGAGATTAATATCGTAATAGGTACATAGTACCTTAACATTGAAATAGGCACCTATGAGGTTTAGAGACATGGCCAAAAATTCTTTCGTGTTTAACCTAAACGAGGACGTTAATGCTTATTTATATTGTCAGAGGAACACATGCTAATTGTATTAACGTCGTAATAGGTACATAGTACTATAGTACTAAGAGTGGACAAATAATGTCCATTATGCCCTCATGATTTCCTTCTTCTCGTACCCGTGCTGACATTGGAAACTTGTCGTAATTGCATTAGAATAATGATATTAATGTCGTAATAAATACATAATATTAGTTGGTACCTATTACGTTTGGTAGTACGAAGTTTTTTTTTTTTAATGTGAATGCCTCAATTGATTTCAATTTCTCCCACTGTATCCCAATATTGATGTGATTTCTTGTTTTCACACATCTGCGGGCAGCAGCAGAATCAGCATCATTTCTAAATCTCATTTAAAATCATCTTAATCCACTTACCCTTTCTATTTTGCAATTGTGCAATTTCTTCAGCTGGGGGATTTTCCACTTCAATAGCCTGTTGTAGGTTATCAATGAGTACAATACGCGATAAGTTGGCGGCTCTCACGTGACGTTCGGCATCGGCCAAGACTTGAGGCTTCAACAGGTAGTCCACTTCTTGTTTGACCTCTTTCCACAATTGTCCATCTAAGAAAAAAAAATAGGGGAAATGCAAAAAAAGAAAACACACAAAAAACATTAATACCATTGACCATTATTGTTGATGATGTAGTTAGTGCAGTGTAGTGGTCTTAGAAATAAGCCAACTGAGCTATTTCTTGGCTCTTGGCAGCTAACTGGCTAGTATCAAGGATGTGGGCGTTGTTTTTTTTTCTTGTTTTCTGAATGTAAGGCATTATTTCTCTGTTGTATATATGTATTTAAGTGATTTCGTTTTTCTTCCACTCCTTTGGGTTTCAAGAAATGAAAGTAAAAGTTGTTTCTCGAATTCAATGAACATTTCTTGTAGAAGTCAAATGACCATTATCAAGCCATTGCAATGAACGATGAACAAACCAAAGAAAAACTTGTGTGTGAATAATGACACAAGTTGTAATCGTTTCGTTTTTCTTGATAATCTTTCAATTTCTTTGACACTTTTAGCATTTATTATGATTTAGGTGATAGCATTTATAAGTAATTAGTGTGGATTGCAATTTGTTTTTGCCAGAATATAGGAATTGTTTTTGTTAGATTTATTTTAGAAGAATGTAGCATATCGCTAGGGGCTTTGTAAAAATCAATCGTAGCTTAGCCTGCTTATCTGAATGATTTCTTTTTTTTTTTAATTTTACCCGAAAATATTCTAAATTAATGGATTTGGTTGCCAGCTGATAAAATATTCGGGGATTTTCTTAGAATAAAAGCATTCAGTTAAGAGACTTTATAAAAATAGACTTTATACAAATCAATCCTAGTTTAGGCTGCTTATCAGGAATATTTTTTTACTCTACACAGAAAAACATTCCACGAAAAATTTTCCAATTAAAATCTTAATACAGTTTTAAAAAATATTCAATTAAAAATTTAATTGATTCAACAATTTTTTTAATTGATATAAAAATCAATCACACAAATTAATAGTATCAATTCATTTTTTAATTGGATCAATTAATTTTTAATTGACTGTCAATTAATTTTTTAATTGATACTATCATTTCAGTGATTGAAGACATTCCAATTAAAAAATTAATTGGATCAATTAATTTCGTGATTGAATCAGAAATTTTTTTTTGTGTGTACTTTCACTCGAAAATATTCGAAATTAATGTAAGTGATATTAAATTTTCTTAAACCTCATAGACGCATTTTTTTTACCATCTGATTATTCAGGGGCTATCACATAAAAGCAAAATGGTAAAATCTCTCTTGTACAGTTTTAACTATGTTATTTTTTCCTGTAAAAAATGTGTTGTATGGTAAAATATAATGTAGCATATATTTAGGGGCTATTTGGAAGCTGAATTTCTATTTTATTTTGAATTTCAGAATTTCTCCTAAGAACCTAGTTACTGGAACTTTTTTACGTAATCTTCGATTTCGAACTTCAGTAGAAGAATTAACACATTTCCTTTTAAATTTGAGTTTTGCGTACTTGAATCTAGGAAACAAATTTTCATTTATTAATTTTTTCTGCTTTTTTCTCCAGGCGATATCAAAGTTATTAACGTGTTAACGACTACTTTAATTTCCAAATTCAACATCTCCTTTTTTTAACGTCTTTTAGCTTTTGTTTCATTTGAATTTATTAATTTTGAAGATTTTTCAGAAGTATTAAAAAATTCCAAAAACTCATTCGGAATTTAAAGTCAAGAAATCTTTGGCCTCACGACAATATTTTTTTCAGTGTACATACACTCAAAAAAAGTTTACTTGGATCCAAAGATTTTGACCTTCACTTAAGGATTTTGGTATTAATCCCGAGCCAAAGATGCGTCTTCTTTAAAATAAAGAAATTTTTTTATCGACCTATCTGGCTTTAAATCTAGGACCAATAAAATTAAATTTAAGATACAGATCTCATTTATCAATTTGTCATTCCCTTTTCGCGGAGTTATTAATAAAGGTACTCATGTACAAACAAATGCCAGTTTAAAAATCCAAATTATAACGGATACTTCAAAGTAAAAATTGTTTTCTTAATTCCAAAAAAAAAAATTAAACCAAAGACGCTAAATCCTTAAAATAAGTCTTAACCTATATTTGATGCGTTTTTATCTTAAATCTAAAGTTTCAATATTTCAGTTAATTTAAGGAAAAATTCTTTAAATCGAAAATGTGTTTCTTTACTTTAAGGAAAATTAGCCTTTGTTCAAAGACATGCGACTTTAACGGAGGGACGCAAATTCACAAAATGTGTGTCCTAAATTTAATGAAAAAAAATTTAAAGCAAAGATTATAAACTTTAATTTAATTAAATTGTCATTATTTTAAAGAAATTTGTCTTTAATATTTTGTAAATTTCGCATCCTAAAATTTAAGTTGCATAATCTTTAATATCACGTAAATATTTGTTTCAGTGTTGGTATGCAGTTACTTAAAATCAAAGACCTTAGTGATATCTTTGCGATCAAAGAACAAGAAAACAAGTGAAATCACACTGAAAATATTGAAAGAAATCATGTCTTCTTTGGCCTCACGACAATATTTTTTTCAGGGTATAATTGAAAACCAGTTTTTTATTTGTTTCGGTTATTTCAATTTCTTTGATGCAAAATATTTTTTTGTGAATTATATTTAAGAAGATTTATAATTTTTTCCAATTAAAAATAGTTGATAAAAACATGTTCTATGGATTTCGGGGAAACTAATACAGACTTTGAAAGAAATAAATATTTTGTTTAATATAACGTGGCATATCTTTAGGATCTATTAAAATTATTCGAGCCTTCTTAAAATTTCGTCACTTTCCAAATTTAAATCGAGGTGTAAAATGTGATCGTTTTTTCTTGAAATCTTTGAAAATTAACAAAATTGCTGGGCTTGCTACCATAGCTGTTGGCCAAAAAATTTTTATTCCTATACACACAAAAATTTTGTTTCGAAGTTAATTGATCCAATTAATTTTTTAATTGTAAAGTCTTCAATCACAGAAATGATAGTATCAATTAAAAAATTAATTGAAGGTCAATTAAAAAAAAAAAATAATTGATACCATTAATTTTTGTTTCAATTAAAAAATTAATTGAAGGTCAATTAAAAAAAAAAAATAATTGATACCATTAATTTTTGTTTCAATTAAAAACTTTGTTCAATCAATTAAATTTTTAATTGAATATTTTTTTAAAACTCAATTAAAATTATAATTGGAAAAATTTTCGTGATTTTTTTTTGTGTGATTTGACTGTGATTTGATATGTGATTGATTCTTTATATACTCGTCCAATCGAAAGTGCACTGGTCTTAATACATTTTGAAAATAACCGTGGTTATACAGAAAAAAAATCAGGAAATTTTTCGACTAAGCAGTGGCGATTTCACAAGGAAAATGTTGGTATTTTGACCATTTTTTGTCGAAATCAGAAAAACACAAATGTGAGCTATATCTAAATCTGAACCGATTTCAACCAAATTTGCCACGCATAGCCACAATGCTAATTGTACTCCCTGTGCAAAATTTAAACTAGATCGGAGTTAAAAATTGGCCTCTGTGGTCATATGAGTTTAAATCGGGCGAAAGCTATATATATGGGAGCTATATCTAACTCTGAACGGATTTCAACCAAATTTGGCACACTTGACTACACTACTAATTGTAGTCCTAGTGCCAAATTTCAACCAAATTAGGGTAAAACTCTGGCTTCTGGGACCGTATTAGTCCATGTCGGGCGAAAGATATATATGGGAGCTATATCTAAATCTGAACCGATTTCAATAAAATTTGGCACACTTGACTATAGTTCTAATTATTCTTCTTGTGCAAAATTTTAAGCAAATTAGGGTAAAACTCTGGCTTCTGGGGCCATATAAGTCCATATCGGGCGAAATATATATATGGGAACTATATCAAAATATCAGCCGATTTCTACCAAAATCAATAGGGTTCTATTCTGAGCCAAAACACATACTTGTGCCAAATTTAAAGTCGATTAGACTAAAACTGCGACCTAGACTTTGATTACAAAAATGTGTTCATGGACAGACGGACATGCCTATATCGACTCAGGAGCCCACCCTGAGCATTTTTGCCAAAGACACCATGTGTCTATCTCGTCTCCTTCTGGGTGTTGGAAACATATACAATAACTTATAATACCCTGTTCTACAGTGTGGGGCAGGGTATAAAAATTTGTGTGTAGTTTAAAAAGCTTATGTATATTTTTAAAAGCATCTTGAAGTATGCTACATTAACTTCACGAGAATCAAGAAATTAAACTTTATACAAGAAACTATTAAATATTATACAGTTTTGTGTGAAGTTGCATTTATATTTTATAACTCAATTTGTCTTTGAAAGTAGAGTTTAATATAATCACGAATTCAAAAATATTGGGAGGGAACTATTATGTTCCTATGTATTACAATTATTTTAAGAAAAGCGGAAACTCACTTTCTGAGAGCGATATACCTCTAGATGGCTTAATATTCCACTCTGAAATTTTGGTTTCCCATAAACAGGAGATCGCCTACAGACAACCACTATGGTTGTGTTTACATACGTATATTTTTGTTTTATTTTTTTAATATGCCCACTTTAATGAACATCGATAATCACTCTCAATTAATCAATCCTATTCTATTCCATTTTTCATAGTGGTAAGTAACAAAGCAAAACGATCCATTAGCAGGTCAATTTAAAAAATGTAATCTTCTGGAAACAATCTTAATTTCTGCAATTGAAAAAAATATTCACAACTTTTCTATCGAAGTCACTAAGCGTAAACAAGACTGCTGTCTTCGAGTCGAGTTTTTTTTTTTTCATTTATCATTACTGCCATCAGCAGCAGCTGAATCACTATCTCAACATTGTCCTTAGGTTTCATCACCTTCTTCTTCTGGCCCTTTCAACATTTCACAACAATTTAATTTTCGGCTTACTCATACTAACATTTGACGTTAAACGGGCGAGAGATGCTTCTTAACCTTGAACTAATGAAATAGCCTACTTACAACACTTAGCCTCTGCCTTTGCTCTGATGGGCCCACTCTACAGTAGAATAATGTGAAAACAACAAAATGATTTTCATTATGAAAATGGAAAATGTTAGTCCTCCACGTTCTCTATGCCGAAATGGAAAGATAAAAGGAATTCTAAGCAGACACAGTCTCTTAAATATCGTTCAAAAGCGTTTATGGCCTTAATTTTTAACAAAACGTTACGCTTGTGTGTGTGTGTACTGGCAGCATCAGCAACATCATTGGTTCTGTACTTGGTGACCAAGTAACCAAGTTAGATGTAAACGTTATGGCTCAAAGGATTCTGTGAAATTGTGAATGGCATGATTTTAGACGCTAATCATTGTGTTGGATATTTTAATCATTGCATAGTTTTAGGAGTTATCTAGAACGTAAATATTTATCGGTCATCAGTGAATTTTCTTTAATTAAATTTCAAATCAATTTACCATCAAAATCGCAATTCGTTGAAGTTTTCAATAACGAAAGAATTTCGTGGATATTGTCAGAAAATTTTTTTTTAGCAAAATTACGAAGTATGCAGAATACAATAGGGACAAACATTTTGATAGAAATGCTAATTTTTTGACGAAATCTAATATGCTAAGATAGTTCTTAAAAAGGGTTCAGATTACGCTGATTTTATTCCATACGCATGAATCTACAACATTAACATAGGTGTCCAGTTTCCATGATTCCCATTGTCTCTTGAATTTTTTCCTATCACGTTTTGTGGCAAATTTGCCTCTTATTTCATTCGGTAATTTCGCGTCACTTTTTAATTTGCAACTAAATGGTTGACATTTTTAAGTTTTGGCAGTATTTTTTGGAGCATTTTAACCCTGACCCTAATAAGATTATGGGATTTGATCCCTGCTGCAAATAATAGAGGTGTTTTCATTTGTTCTCGAGCAGATCTACCTTTGTATCACATTAATGATAATTTTTGCTCATATTATTCACTCGACGATAGTTTTGCAACACTTTGGTATTACAACTAAATTCCAAAATTTTTACATTTTTGAGACACTTTTTGGTCAATTTTAATCTCTACAAATTACCGCACATAATTTCTGTGATCAAATTGCATACTTTTATGAGCTATCAAGGAGGATAAAGTGGAAATAAATTCCACGAACTGAGGCAGTAGGTTCGGGATTCGGAATTGGATTAAAAAAATACACACCTACAACTCTAGTGCACGCAAAGAAAAAAAAAAACGTTTGGAAAACGTGTACCGAAAACGTTTTTCTTTTATTAGAGTTTTTTGAATTACTTCGAAAATTTTAAACTTTTATTTCCAAAAACATTCGTTTGTTACAAAATTTTTATTTTTTCAATAAAAAAAGTTATTTTTGAAACAACAACACAGTCCATTTCGTTTATATCAAACACTGTTCTTTTCTGACTTTAGGTCTTTAATAATACAGTTCAAAATTGAATATAGTACAATGTAATGTTGACCATTTTTTCGGAATCTTCCGAACATATCTGGAATATATGTAAAACAAAAAAAAAAACTTTGATCGAAGCAGGGATCGAACCCACGACCCTTGGCATGCAAGTCGGACGTAGCAACCACTGCTCCACGGTGCCAAACTAAATGTTTTTTTTTCTGTTAAATAAACTTTGTTTATTCGGTTCGTGGGCGCCGCAAGCTATGCTATATAAATATAACTTATATGGATAATTATCTATTGATGACCATAAGAGCTCAGTGGTTAGTGTGTTGGCTTACAAAGTGCATGGACCGCGGTTCGATTCTCCCTCCAGGGGAAAGGTACAAAAAAATTTTAAAAATTTATAAAATCGTATAATTTCTTCTACATTGTTGGTATTACAGGAAAGGGTGTTAAGAACTAAAAAACCTCATCGATGTTAGGGAAAATGCAATTAGCAAGAAAACAATGTTTTTTTTTTGTGTTAGTCTTTACGAAATTGTTTTTACATCCTGGAAAAGAATAAACGTTTATCACAAAAAGTATATACTTTTCTTCCAAATACACTTCCTTACAGCAAAAAGCAAATGAGAAACGAACTTTGTTCGTCTAAAATTTCGTTTGGGAGGAAATAATTATTTTTTGCGTGTAGGCTCGGGATTCGGAATTGGATTAAAAAAAATACACATCTACAACTCTAGTGATTGCATTCACAATCTATGTAACATGCCTTTAGGACTACTTTAACCTAAGTACCGTCACGGTACTACAGTTTTAGGTATTCACTTGCATTTCTGAAAACCTTTCTATGATCTCATTGCATATTTTTAGGAGCTATCACGGAGAACGAATTGGAAAAAATTCCACGAGCTGAGACAGTAGGCATTTCAAATGACCGCTTGGGTCATTTAAAAATTTTTATTTTTTGGACATGAGAAAGATTCGAAACCCTGAGAACATTTCAGAGCAGTGTTATGGTACGGTCACAATGGGCAAATATTTGGTAGAAATGGTAGAAAATAGTGCGTCGTCACAGTCGAGCCAAAACGCATTTTCATCTCATATGAGATTTTGAAAATGGACTTGGGAAAAAGTTAGACATTCATATTCGTTTTTTTTTTTTTACTTTAAGGGAAATTGGATTTACATCCAAGATATACGAATTTAACGGAGGGACGCAAATTTCAAAGATCCTTGTCCTTAATTTAAAGAAAACAATCCTTAAAGAAAATATTGTGAACTTTAATATTTCTTTATGTAAGGAAAAATTTCTTTGTGTAAATTGCATATCCTAAAATTTGTGTTGAAAATCTTTCATATTAGGTTAAATTGTGTTTTGGTAAATATTGTATTTTTTCCTTTTTTATGAATTTAAAATAACGAAATAGTTTTTAAAATTTTTGAAAACATTGCCTCTCTCCCTTTGTAAATATTGAATTTTTTTTCTTTCGATGAAAAATTTGGAGCTCTTAATGAAGCTAGCACATAACACAAATTCCCCATTACAATGTCATATACCATCAAGTGAAAGTTTTACATTCTTTTCTTAACATTTCAATTCCTTTTGTTTTGTCCTCCAGTTTTGTTGTGTGATTCGAAATTCCTGCCGAGTAAGACAATATGAAAAAAAATTGTCATCGTTTTGTCATCGAACAAGCAAAATTTCCTATTTTTGTATTCATAGCGCATCACCACAAACATTTCAAAGTCAAACAATAATCGCAATGGGCAATTGTCTCTCTGATACAGCAGCAACAGCAGTAGCAGCGGTTAAACTGCTGTCTGGGCCAATCTTCAAATTCATATGAAATGTCAGTTCAAAAGTTAAATTGTTTCTGTGGTTTTCTTGTTTGTTTGTTGTTTATTTATTGTTATTTTATTTTTTTTTTTGCTTTTACGAGTCATAAAACTGAAATGAAAATCCTCTGGAAAAATACATTTATAATTAAAATGCACTTGGCATGACAACTGAAAGCCCCCCAAACAAAAAAAAAAAAAAACAAAGACTTTGTCAGACCATGAACTAGATTTTAACGAAATTCCTTCACTTGGTCATTTGAACTTGCACGTTTTCCTTTGTTATTATCTTGTTAAGGAAAGTGAATACCAAAATATTTTTGTGTATTTTTTTAGTGAATATTTTCTCAACAAATTTTGGAAGAGATTAGGAATGACAAACAATAAATATATAAATGTAAAAAAATAGTATAAAAATAGGCAAATGAAATATTTGAAATAAACTGAATGGAAAAAAATAATTTAATAGACATACAATTTAGCAACAGGTGATAGAGAAACACCGAAAAAAGTTTCAAAAACCAGCGCTGTAATATCTGGTAAATGTGTTAAAAATTTGGACTTCTAGATTACCAATATGGCGTGAAAAATATTCCGTATTACGGGTTTGAAATGACTTCAGATTACAAATTTTAGAAAAGTCTTACAAAAATTGCTTCTTCTACATGCTAGAGGATAAGGACAGTGTTACTGATGTGCTACGTTTTTCCAGCGGTGATATTTTGTGCCACTAAATTATTCAGAACTATTTGTTGGAATTTTGTCGAGAAATTTTTTCGATAAAAATAAAATTTTGACACAATTTTCTATAGAAATAAAATTTTGACAAAATTGTCTCTACACACAAAAAAATTCTGATTCAATCACGAAATTAATTGATCCAATTAATTTTTTAATTGAAATGTCTTCAATCACGAAAAAATCCTTGATTAGAAAATTAATTGATGTCATTTGCAATTTTCAATTAATTTTTTAATTGAGTCAATTAAAAATTTAATTGATTTTGAATGCAAACCCCAATTAATTTTTTATTTAAAAAGGTAACTATTTTCAATTACTTTCTGAATTGGCTTAGAGTTTTTATTTGGATTAAGAAATGTTCATCACTTTTTTTAACTGACTTAGTCTTCTGAATTTGATTAACCCCCATTTTCATAAAGCTCCGTTAGTGTTCCGTTAACTAACCAACTTTTAAACCGTATTTAACTGGACAGAAGATATTTGCAATTTACTTTCTGTTAACTGGCAGTTAAAGCCTAACGGAGCTACATGAAAATGACCGTAAAAAGTTAATTGTATCAATTAATTTTTTAATTAAAAATTTTAAAATTTCATTGACTTAATTAACTTAATGTTTCTATCTTGATTAAAAAGTTAATTGTATCAATTAATTTATTAATTGAAAAAACATTCAACTTCAATTAACTTTTTAATTGGAATTATTCTGGTGATATTTTTTTCTGTGTAGAAATAAAACTTTGACAATATTTTCTATAGAAATAAAATGTTGACAAAATTTTTTAAAGAAATAATATTTTGAAAAAAAAAACTTCTATAGAAAATAATTTTATAAATCAAATAAAAACTAATAAAAATAATTTTAAAAAATTTTCTATAGAAGTAAAATTTTGACAAATTTTTCTATAGAAAAATAATTTTAAAAAATTTTCTATAGAAATAAAATTTTAGCAAAAGTTTCTATAGAAATAAAATTTTAGCAAAATTTTCGATAGAAATAAAATTTTGACAAAATTGTCTATAGCAATAAAGTTTTGACAAAATTGTCTATAGAAATAAAATTTTGACCAAATTGTGTCTATAGAAACAAACTTTTCTATAAAACTAAAATTTTGATAAAATTTTCTATAGAAATAAAACGTTGACAATATTTTCTATAGAAATAAAATTTTGACAACATTTTTTAAAGAAATAATATTTTGAAAAAATTATTTAAAGAAATAATATTTTGAAAAAAATTTCTATAGAAATAAACTTTTAACAAAATTTTCTATAAAACTAAAATTGTGACAAATTTTGCTATAGAAATAAAATTTTGGCAAAATTTTATATAGAAATAAAATTTTGAGAAAATTTTCTATAGAAATAAAATTTTGACAAAATTTTCTATAGAAATAAAATGTTGACAAAATTTTTGACAAAATTTACTACAAAAATAAAATTTTGACAAAATTTTCTGTAGAAATATAATTTTGTCAAAATTTACTATGGAAATAAAATTTTGCAAAATTTACTACAAAAATAAAATTTTGACAAAATTTTCTATAAAACTAAAATTTTTATAAAATTTTCTATAAAACTAAAATTTTTATAAAATTTTCTATAGAAATAAAATGTTGACAAAATTTTCTATACAAAACAATTTTGATAAAATTTTCTATAGAAATAAAATTTTGACAAAATTTTCTATAGAAATAGAATTTTGACAAAATTTTCTACAGAAATAAAATTTTGACAACATTTTCTGTAGAAATAAAATTTTGCCAAAATTTACTATGGAAATAAAATTTTGACAAAATTTTCTATAGAAATAAAATTTTGACATTTTCTATAGAAATAAAATATTGAGAAAATTTTCTATAGAAATAAAATTTTGAATAGAAATAAAATTTTGACAAAAATTTCTATAAATTCACTAATATAATTTAACTTTTTGTATAAAATTAAAAAATTTAATACAGAAATAAAATTGTGACAAACTTTTCTGTAGAAATATAATTTTGCCAAAATTTACTATGGAAATAAAATTTTGACAACATTTTCTATAGAAATAAAATTTTGGCAAAATTTTCTATAGAAATAAAATTTTGGCAAAATTTTCTATAGAAAAAAAAAAAACTTTGACAAAAAAAATCTATAAATTCAAATTTGTATATTCTATTTCTATTTCTATTCTATAAAATTTTGACAAGAATTTCTAAAAATTCACTAATATAATTTAACTTTTTGTATAAAATTAAAAAATTTAATACAGAAATACAATTTTGACAAACTTTTCTATAGAAATAAAATTTTGGCAAAATTTTCTATAGAAATAAAATTTTGGCAAAATTTTCTATAGAAATAAAATTTTGGCAAAATTTTCTATAGAAATAAAATTTTGGCAAAATTTTCTATAGAAATAAAATTTTGGCAAAATTTTGTATAGAAATAAAATTTTGACAAAATTTCCTATAGAAATAAAATTTTGGCAAAATTTTCTATAGAAATAAAATTTTGACAAAATTTCCTACAGAAAAAAATTTTGACACAATTTTCTATAAATTCACTAATATAATTTAACTTTCCCTTCTTAGTGGAAGGTAAAATCGTTAATAATATACTATGTAATAAAATAATAAAACATTTCATTCTAAGAAAAACCTTTTTTGACCACAAAAACTTACTCAAAAAATTCAAAATAAGAGTTTTTAAAGTTGGTGGATATTTTCTTAGAATTTTGATAGATTATTTTTGGCACCAGTGGCAACCGTGCTTGGAACTCGTATTTTGATTGCCTCAAAATAGTAAAACCAAAAGGTAGTCACATGGAGCAAAAGTGAATGAATCAATAAAAATATTTCTATAAAAAAGTTGTCATTTAAATTGGTAACATTCGTGTCAGCTACCCAATATGTTTATGACAGGTCTTTAAAAAAAAAATTCTGGATAGTGAACAATCAATATACAAAGTTTTACGTATTACATGGAGAAGAAGAAGAACCGATTTCGTAAATTACTCAAATTGAAATAAAATGTTTGGTAATGAATCTCCAATGTGATCCATTAACTAACATCCGAATTCTGCTATGAAAATTAAGATGACCCCCATTATTTCTCATGGAAAATATATCATTGTGTATTTTAAACTCGCTAATTGGATTCAAGTGGTTCATTAAAAAAAACTTTTCTTTAACTTTTGCGAATAATAATCCTTGCCTAGAACATAGAATGAAGATAAGGCCGTAGGAAATAATCGTAGAGGCAAGGCAATGAAAGGGAAGAAAAAAAAACAAAAAGTTTAACTTGCTTATATAGACCATAACTGAAACTTTTAATTAAAAGCTTATTAAAATTTTCTTGAAAATTCGAAATTATTCCATTAACTGTTGGATAAGAATGTTTTCATGTAAAGTGGAAGAGAATGATTCCATAAATAATTCTTAAAGAATATTTATTATCTTCGTTTTGTTTTTGCAAATTTTTCTACATTTTTTTCTGCCAACTAAAAACTGATAACAGTAGAAAGAGCGGCATTTTCTGTGGCTAATTGCAAGTTTTTGTTTCATGTTTTCTTTCAATAATACCCCTTACTATCACTGTTTTCTCTTCTGACTAATTTCTGTCCAAGACCACACCCTAAAATTCTATTATTTTTTTTTTCTCTGGTGAAAGGTTTTCAATAAAAGACTTACCGAATTTTGTTTGCAGTTCATCGGCCAACTTTCTTTCACGATCATTTTGAACAACAATACGCCAAACCTGAGCTCCGTCATAACGTCTCAAGTGTGAGTTGAATGGTGCATCAGTATTTTCCAATGGCTGTTCCACGTTCTGTTGATTCATAAATGAAGCATTGACATAATTGAGACCACTATCCATGACATTTAAGGGTTTCACAGTTGTTGCGGGATCCTCTGGTCTTTGTACTGGTACCTGGATGATGGTAGTTAACAAGGATTCTTGAGGTTTGTTTTGTGATTGATCATCCTGGTTAATCGTATTGTCAATGTCATCATTTAAGATGACATCATCTTTAATGTCTGTCAATTGTGGTAAGACATCCTCCATTTGTGGTTGTTGTTCGGTTTGTTCAATGGTCTGTAGGGATTCTTCATCGGCCAAAATTGTTATGGGGGATTGCTGAGGTTCCTCCTTAATTGTTTCGGCAATAATCTCCATAGGTTTCTCTTCAATGATAGTTAGTTGTGGTTGGATTTCATCGGCCATGGTCATGGGGACACTTTGTTCAGTGATAGCATCTTCGACTTGGATGGGCTTGCTCTCTTCCGTTTGTTCGGTTTCATCGGTAGGCTTTGATTCTTCCATCACTTCTTCCGAGGGCTTTGAATCCTCTATTGGCTTCACTTCTTCCATAGCTTCAGCAGGTTTTGAATCTTCCATAGCGGGTTTAATTTCATCCATAGTTTCAACTTCAGCAGCAGGTTTGACTTCTTCCGAAGATGTGGCTTCATCTGAAGGTTTGATATATTCAGATTCATTAACGGGTTTAGCATCTGCTAAGGGTGCAACTTCTTCAGCGGGTTTAGCTTCTTCCAATGATTCAGATTCATCAGCGGGCTTAGCATCTTCAATAGCTAAAACGTCATCAGCAGGTTTAGCTTCTTCCATAGGTTCAGCTTCTTCCATGACTACAGCTTCATCAGCAGGTTTAGCTTCTTCCATGGCTACAGCTTCATCAGTAGGCTTGTGTTCTTCCATAACTACAGCTTCATCAACAGGTTTAGCTTCTTCAATGGCTACAGCTTCATCAGCAGGCTTGTGTTCTTCCATAGCTACAGCTTCATCAGCAGGTTTAGCTTCTTCCATGGCTACAGTTTCATCAACCGGTTTAGCTTCTTCCATGACTACAGCTTCGTCAGCAGGTTTGTCTTCTTCCATAGCTACTGCTTCATCATCAGGTTTAGCTTCTTCAATTTCCAAAACTTCATCAGCAGGTTTAACTTCTTCCGTAGGCTGAACTCCTTCCATAGCCGTTTCTTCCATAGCAGGCTTAACCTCTTCCATATCTTGAGCAGGCTTAGCTTCATCTAAGGACACAGCTTCATCGACAGGTTTATCTTCTTCCATGACCACAGCATCATCAGTAGGTTGCATTTCATCCATAGCTACCATTTCTTTCTCAGGTTTGTTATCGGCTGCGTCATCAGCTGAATTTGATTCTTCCATAGATTGTGTTTGGTCTGAAGGCTTAGTTTCCTCGATTAAATCAGCTTCATTAGCTGGTATGACTTCTTCCATGGTTTGAACTTCATCAGCAGGTTTGGCTAAATCCATTTGTTCAACTTCATTAGCAGGCTTTGATTCTTCCATGGATTGGGCTTCATCAGCAGGTGCAGCTAAATCCATTGGTTCACCTTCAGTAACAGGTTTTGATTCTTCCATAACCTCAGCTTCATCAACTGGCTTTGATTCTTCAATAACCTCGGTTTCAGCTGAGGGCTTGGCTTCCTCCACAACTTCGGATGGTTTGATTTCATCCAAAGATTCATTTTGATCAACAGGTTTAACTTCGTCCATTGATTCATCAGGTTTGGAAGCAACCATATTATCAGCTGGTTCTTGGTCTTGGGATTCTTCGGCAGAGTGTTGCAATTCCAAAGATTGGGATTCCATTGCAGGTTGGGCTACTTCTACAGTTTCCGGGGCTTTGTTTTCAGATGAAATTTCATCAGCTTGAGTTTCTGGCACAACTTGAGTTTCTTCTTCTACGTGAACGGCGGCATTGGAGTCATTTTCATCTTCAGCAGTTTCCATGGATTGAGATTCTTCCATTGGTTTAGATTCTTCCAAAGTTGCGGCTGGTTCCTCATGTTTTATATCCTCAATAGTTAAGGAATCCTCAGTAGATTGCATATCCTCAATAACTTGAGATTCTTCCACCGTCTCTACCTTTTCTTCTTCCGTTGATTGAATAGCTTCAGGATTCCCTTGGTGTGATTCTTCCGAAGTGGCCAAAGATTCATCCATTACGATTTGGCTATCATCTGTATCAGGTTTAGCTTCGATCATATCCTCATTTGTATGCGCCTCTGGTTCAACTTGAGCCTCTGTAACTGATTCTACATAGTCTTCCATGACTTCCGTGACTGATTCATTATCGATCATTTCCGATTCCTCCAAAGGCTTCACTTCTTCTTCAGAAACGTGTTCAGGTTTTGATTCCTCAGACATCATTTGACCCTTGTTGTTTTCGCTTTCTGTTTCATTGACAATCTCTGAAGCATTTTCATGTGTGGATTCCAATGATTGCTGAGATTCTTCAGAAGCTACAACTTCAGATTCCTCAATTTTTTCTGTAACAGCAGGGATGTTATCGTTGGCCTCTTCAGCGTTGACAACTTCTTCAACAATTTGGCTTTCTTCAGCCACAGCTTCAGTTTGGTCCTGATCATTCATAGTTTCCTCGGTTTTATCAGCCAAAGATAGGTTTTCTTGTGCAATCTCCTCATCAAGGATGACTGCGGGTGTGGTATCTTCCACAGTTTGTAATTCTTCTTCTAGATCTGAAGATGAAGCTGATTCTATCATAGCAGGGGTTTCTTCATTTTTGTCCATGGCTGATACTTCCATAGGTTCAGGGGTTTTGTCATTTTTGTCCATAGCTGCTGCTTCCATGGTTTCACTATGTTCATCGTTCATGATGGATTCCTCGACATTCGAAGTATCAACAGTCATATCAGCTTCATGAGATTCTTCCTTTGTGTCCTCATTAGTATTTTGAGAATCTTCAACTTGCATAACCGAAATTTCCTCTGAAACAGGAACAGAAGTTTCATCTACATCTGTTTCAGTTTTTTCCAAGGAAGCCACAGAAGTTGGAATTTCTTCAACCTTTATGGCAACATCAGCGGGATGAACTATCTCCACAATTTGGGATTTATCAGCATGTGGCATTTGGATGTTTAGTTCCATGGGTTTCTTTTCTTCACTTACACTTTCGGTTTCATCATCCATTTGAGATTCCTCTACCTTAATATTTTCCGTATTCTCCATACTAGTTTGCATAGGTTCCAAAATAATTTCTTGGGTTTCTGCGGGTATTTCTATGACCACAGGTTGAATTTCCAATTCCTCGGAAGTAGCTTGCTCAGCAGTTTGTTGTTCACCAAGCATTTCACTGGCATTTTCCAAGGGAGTAGCTTCGGTAGAATCTTGTTCCATGACCACACCAATCATTTCTTGTTTCTCTGATTGTTCTTCGGTATTCATGAATTGATTATCCTCCACTTCATGATTTACGGGCATGGTCATATCCTTATTGTTTTCCATATCGACTTGCATTTGAGCCATTTCTTCCTCTTCCTCAAATTGTTTTTCAATTTGTTTTACAGCTTCGGCAATAGCCATGGCTTCAGTTGTATATTCCGAAACATCTTCCATGGCCATTGAAGGTTCCTTCGCATCTTCTGTCTCTTCTTGTGACACAGTCTCTCCAGAAGTGGATACTTTGTTTTGTCCGTCATCCATATTATCGGTAGAATTTTCCATCATTTCCATTAGAACTGAAGGTAATTCCAAAATTTCTGTAACTGGAGCATATTCACTTTCCATCATTACCATATCGGAATTAGCTTCAGGTGAATTCGAAGAGATATCCATCATATCGGATTCCATTTGTTGATGTTGCTCTTGACCAGCATTAGCAGCTGGTACCATTAGATATACATCACTTTGTCCATCTTGGACTGGAACTATGGTTAATTCATTTTCACTCTCACTATCACTTGGCATCAAATCACCATTTAATTCACTTTGATTGGCCTCTTGGCCCATTTCACTATAGTCCATGGGGTTTTCATGTTCTTGTTTCTCGTGTTGCTGTTGCAATTCATTACCACGTTCTATGGCCAAACGATCCAATGACATTGACGTTGCCCTATCGATTTGGGCTGTCAATACGCATAGGAGACACGTAAATAGCGCGATTTTTTTCGGCGACGGCAAAGATCTCCTTCTGGCTAACATCTTTGCGAGATCTGTTACTATACACTAATGAGACAAGTCCCATTGCTGGTTGTGTGCTTTTATACTTCAGCTGGGAAAGTAAATCCATTTTGACTATTTTTTGTGGCATATTTCGTTTCATTTCAATCCCCGTTGTTGTGTTCATGTATCTGCTGTCCGTCCGTCTGTCCATCCACACCCGTTCGTCCGTTAGTGTGGCTATACACAATGGCAACAGCTTTACGCGATGGCTCAAAGCGCCGGACAACAAAAGCTCAAGCAGAAGCAGCAGCAGCCGCACTAGCAACAACAACAACAGCAGCAATTTGCTTTTGGCCGTATTCAGAAACGTCAACAATGCCGTAAAACAATAACACCGATCCAAAGACTCCTCATCTACAAGCAGATAGCAGCAGTTAAAGCCTCTGAGTAGATCAGTAGTTGTTCACTTCGGGCGATAGTGGTGGCATAGAAAAAAGAGTAAGTTATTATGTATGTAAATAAGAGCTAGTATGTGCGCGTGCGCATTTGCTTATGGAACCATCATTTGCTGATATGCATCGATCTATTCACACAAATCCATGTGTTTTTGTCTGTCCGTCGCCTGGAACGTCTTGTGTACCCAGTACTTACCGCAAATAAACAATTACTAATATATTTTTTTTCTTTTACTAACGTGTGGGGATTTCTTCAAAGACTCCACTTCTGTGGCTGGAAAAGATGCTCTTAAAAGGCACTCTTCCGCCAATTGGGCATCACACAGTGGGTAGATGATTCAGTGGTAGATGATTCTTCCGCACTTAAATGGTTATCCATTTTAAAGGAAGTCGGAATAAATTGATTTAGGACTTACTAGATGTTGGAAAAATCCACTAATTAGTACTTTGCTGAAGTTACTTTCTTCAAAAAGGTCTTTGACGGACTTAAAGTTAAAATTCCGAGCGAAATTTTTAATCAGTTAGTATTATCAAAGCATCTGACTGGTTATCATCTGACAGACGGACGGACATAATTCATGAACAAGCCTTGTAATGGATTTCATTCAATTTATAGTGGGTTTCCGGAAGAATTCTTTTCGTTAATCTTACGAAACATTCGTTATTAACTATTCTTCGTGAATTCTTCATTAAAACAACAAAATACGAGTATTCATCCATTTTCATAAATTTTACAAAGAACATTTTACGAATATATGAAACGTCGACGAAATATTCTACTTTTCTTCGTAAAATGTTCATAGTTTTAAAGAAACTTTTTTTCAAATTTCATGATTTCTGTGAAGAAGTTTTTACGAATATATGAATATTTTACGAAACATTCTGAATTAAAATTTCTTCATAAAAAGTACAAAATATTTTCTTTGAAATAACGAAGAAATTTCATTGAAATTGTCTTCGATAATGTGCTTAAAAAAAGCATAAGCGTAAAAAGGCTTCATGGGGGGAGGACTCAGTTTTTTCATCACGGTCGCGTTCTATGACCCCAAAACCTGTGAGCTTAAAATGAGTCAAATAGGTCAAAATTTTAATATAGTCCTCATACAAAGGTACCCGAATTTTTTCCGTTATTATATACGATGTATGCAATTTACGAAATTGGTCGATAACGCCCATATCCTGCGAAATAACAGAAATAAACATTGAAAAAAAATTTATTGTGAGACCAAAAATTTAATGATCTTAAAATAAACATGCGAATTTTGCTTGGCATAGAAAAATCATGTATATAATGTAAAGTTGTTTTCCTTATCCAAAATATAAAATTTTCAATGAAGTCTTTACAGTTAAGTGATTCGACTTCGAAAAATGGGTATGAAAATTTGGTTTTATTAATGATTATTTTGCTTTAATAATTCTGAAAAATTCTTCAAAACTAATATTGTAACTTGACTACCAAGCAAAAACGTGTCTATAAACAAGTATATACAGCAGTAAGTTCGGCCGGGCCGAATCTTAAATACCCACCGCCATGAATCAAATATTATAGTTTCCTTTGAAATGGTCGGGGGGATTTGATGACAGATATTCTCCCAAACAAAGCAGTTCAACTAGTACACTTCTCGAAGATAAATTTAAAAATTTTACCTATGAAAACAATATCAGATTCCGAATTTATAAGAACCATTTTTGATTGAGTTTTAGAGGAGTCATTAACATCTCTTGTGAGTGTGCAAGAAATGATGAAATAACGCCTTGATTTGAAATCTAGAATCTGTAGATCTTCACCCCCATTACTTAAATGATTACGAGCAGTAATGTGGACATTTTATATTCAGTTTCAAGCAATTTTCATGGTGAGTGCGCCTTCTATACCCCCAAGAAGTGAAATCGGTCTATGTGTAGGCCTTACCAAATGGACCGATAAAAACTAAATCCGATACACGTTTTTATGGGTCTAAAATTCCAGTATATTTACACTACTACGGTTTCTAGGAGTCAAATCGGGAGATCGGTCTATATGGGGCTATACTAAAACATTGACCGATACTCACCATTTTCGGTACATGTATTTGTGGTCCTGCAATACCTCTAGATTTCCAATTTTAGGCGCTCCTCTTTACGGTCCAAAAATAACTATAGATTTAAAATTTTATGCAAATTGGATAAAAACTACGGTTTCTATAAGCCAAAGAAGTACACTCAAAAAAAAAGTGAACCCTATATTTCACTAAAGCTGATTTAATTCTATTTTAGTTCATGGAGTTATTACATTTTAATAAAGTTTCCATGACTTTAAAAAATTTTTGCGTATGTTAGTTAAAATAACTAAAACAGAGGAAAAAATTTTACACAAATGAAGCATAAAGATTAACTAAATTCGGGTCTCCCACAAAATAGTTCAGAATTTCTTAAAATTTGTAAATTTTACCAGTAATGAGCCCGTCATGAACTTCGTATGGTACTAAAGATATTCTTGCAATTTTTAACTCCAATTTTTTCTTTCAAACTTCGAAATTTTCTTTAACGAGCGAAAACAATTAATTATGTCCAATAAATTTTCTTGAATTTATCGAAAATTACTTACTTAGTTTTTCGAAATCGGAGTGACATCTGCGTTTCCAATACAGTTTAGTTAAAATTTTCAAAAATTAATATATTTTTTCTAAACCTAACTAAAATTTTCTTTCCTGGTGGGTTCACTGTTTTTTTTCAGTGTAAAACTAGGACTTCGGTCTATATGGGGGCTATATCAAAACCGATACTCACCATTTTCGGCACACCTTTTTATTGTCCTAAAATACCTCTCGATTTTCAATTTAGGGCATATTGGATAAAAACTACGGTTATATAAGCCGAAGAAGTAAAATCAGGAGATCAGTCTATATGGGAAAACATGGACCGATACTCACCATTTTTGGCACACCTCTTTATGGTTCTAAAATACTTCTAGATTTCCAATTTCAGGCTAATTGGATAAAACCTACTGATTCTAGAAGCCAAGAAGTAAATTCGGGGGATCGGTCTATATGGGGGCTATACCAAAACATGGACCGATACTGAACATTTTTGCCACACCTCTTTATGGTCATAAAATACCTCTAGATTTCCAATTCCAGGCAAATTGGATAAAATCTGCGGTTTCTATAAGCCCAAGAAGTAAAATCGGAAGATCGGTCTATATGGGGGATATACCAAAACATGGACCGATACTCACCATTTTTGGCACACCTCTTTATGGTCATAGAATACCTCTAGATTTCCAATTTCAGGTAGTTTTGATAAAAACTACGGTTTCTATAAGCCCAAGAAGTAAATTCTAGAGATCAGTCTATAAATGGTGATACGGTCAAAATTTGGTCAAGGGAAAACGCGTGTAAATCGGTGAAATCGTTTATTTAAAAAATCAAATTAAATTTCTTTTTCAAGTTCAATTAATATAAAATTCAGGAAAAATATACAGTTAGGCTTTCGCTTTTCCAAATCCGAATTGCCGGTCCTCACGCTTGACACCTGTCATCAGATTTTGTACAGCCACCTTCTTCGCCGCAGAAAGCCAGTTTGCCTTGAACTGCTGCCCGTCCTTAGCAGTTTTTTGGTCTTCTTTAGATTCCGCTTGACAATAGCCCAGTATTTCTCAATTGGGCGGAGCTCTGGCGTGTTGGGAGGGTTCTTGTCCTTGGGAACCACCTGCACGTTGTTGGCGGCGTACCACTCCATGGCCTTTTTACCGTAATGGCAAGATGCCAAATCCATTGTTTTGTAAGTTGTCTTCCAAAAACTCAAGAAAACCAACTGCTCTTACTCTTCACCCCGACAATGCGAGCTCTCATACAACAACTGCATTTGAGAGCACTCAACAAATCGATGTAATGGGTCATCATCCGACAGGCTTGACTTAGCGCCGAATGACTTCTTTTTATGCCCGTACACCATACCATAGATAAACACTGATCCTTGACGGAGCTTCATCGCAAAAAATTGAATCAATTTCAACGATATTGAGTTAATTGTTGTTCACCAAAAAATTTTTCACCGGTGGATTAACCCACCTCAGTAATGCTGCTGACATTTCTGAGGGTTTCAAGCTTCTCTAAGTGGTTTCACTGCAATATGGAACGGCGTTCGGACTCGACTATAAAAAGGAGGTCCTTTGTCATTGAGCTTAACATGGAATCGGGCAGCACTCAGTGATAAGAGAGAAGTTCACCAATGTGGTATCACAATGGACTGAATAGTCTAAGTGCACAGAAAAAAATTTCACAAAAATTTTTCCAATTAAAGTCTTAATTGAGTCTTAAAAAATATTCAATTAAAAATTTAATTGATTCAACAAATTTTTTAATTGAAACAAAAATCAATTACAAAAATTAATAGTATCAATTAATTTATTAATTGAATCAATTAATCTTTTAATTGACTTTCATGTAATTTTTTAATTGATACTATCATTTCTGTGATTGAAGACATTTCAATTAAAAAATTAATTGGATCAATTAATTCAATGATTGAATCGGAATTTTTTTGTGTGTGATCCTGATACATCGGGCTGCCATATAATCTAACCTAACCTTACCTTCCGTCGTATACGAATAATATATTTATTGAAGAAATTACATTTATGAATTTTAATACAATACTCTTGCATAAAAATTACTTGCTTGCAGTCACAATAAATTTATTTATGAATATATGACGATATCTTCTTGTTTTTTTTTTATACCCTGCGCTACACTGTGGAACAGGGTATTATAAGTTATTATACCCTGTGCCACACTGTGGAACAGGGTATTATAAGTTAGTGCATATGTTTGTAACACGAGATAGACACATGGGTCTTTGGCAATAATGCTCAGGGTGGGTCCCTGAGTCGATATAACCATGTCCGTCCGTCTGTCTGTGAACATATTTTTGTGATCAAAGTCTAGGTCGCAATTTAAGTCCAATCGCCTTCAAATTTGGCACATGTTCCTTATTTGGGTCAGAATAGAACCCTATTGATTTTGGAAGAAATCGGTTTAGATTTAGATACAGCTCCCATATATATCTTTCGCCCGATATGCACTAATATGGATCCAGCAGCCAGAGTTTTACACCGATTTGCTTGAAACTTTGTACAAACATAACACTTAGTCGTATAGTCAAGTGTGCAAAATTTGATTGAAATCGGTTCAGATTTAGATATAGCTCCCATATATATCTTTCGCTCGATATGGACTTATGTGGCCCCCAGAAGCCAGATTTTTGGCCGAATTTGGTTGAAATTTTGCACTGGGAGTAGATTTAGCATTGTAGCTATGCGTGCCAAATTTGGTTGGAATCGATTCAGATTTAGAAATAGCTCCCATATATATCTTTCGCCCGATATGCACTTATATGGACCCAGAAGCCAGAGTTTTATCCCGATTAGCTTGAAATTTTGCACAAGGAGTACAATTGGTAGTATAGTCATGTGTGCCAAATTTGATTGAAATCGGTTCAGATTTAGATATAGCTTCCATATATATTTTTCGCCCGATATGGACTTATATGGCCCCAGAAGCCAGAGTTTTGGCCCAATTTGGCTGAAATTTTGCACTAGGAGTACAATTAGTAATATAGTCATGTTTGCCAAATTTGATTGAAATCGGTTCAGATTTAGATATAGCTCCCATATATATGTTTTTCTGATTTCGACAAAAATTATCAAAATACCAACATTTTCCTTGTTAAATCGCTACTGCTTAGTCGAAAAGTTGTAAAAATGACTCTAATTTTCCTAAAATTCTAATACATATATATCGAGCGATAAATCATAAATAAACTTTTGCGAAGTTTCCTTAAAATTGCTTCAGATTTAAATGTTTCTCATCTTTTTTTACTAACATTGTGTTCCATCCTAGTGAATTAGCCGACTTAAATTTTGAGTCTATAGATTTTTTAGAAGTCTATCAAATTCTGCCAAGATCGAGTGATATTTAAATGTAAGTATTTGGGACAAACCTTTATATATAGCCCCCAACACATTTGACGGATGTGATATGGTATCGAAAATTTAGATCTACAAAGTGGTGCAGGGTATAATATAGTCGGCCCCGCCCGACTTTAGACTTTCCTCACTTGTTTTTTACTAACATTGTGTTCCACCCTAATGCATTAGCCGACTTAAATTTTGAGTCTATATATTTTGTAGAAGTCTATAAAATTCTGTCCAGAACGAGTGATATTTAAATGTATGTATTTGGGACAAACCTTTATATATAGCCCCCAACACATTTGACGGATGTGATATGGTATCGAAAATTTTGATCTACAAAGTGGTGCAGGGTATAATATAGTCGGCCCCGCCCGACTTTAGACTTTCCTTACTTGTTTTTTTTTTTTTTTGGAAACCACTGTACAGTACTTGCATACCCGCATGCTATGCGCATTTGCTTAGTTAAGTTTGATGTTAATTTGAAAAGATATTATTTACTATTTCACCTGTTGCAAAAAACAAAACCCATGTTCAGAGATATATTCGAGCATCAAAGTTTTCTCTTCGCTTTCCATTCTCCACATAGAAACTCTTTCATCTTAAATTTCTCTTAAAATTTCAGTTTTTCCCACTATTGCTTATTGGCGCTACAAATGTGTGTTATTTTAAGATAACATCCTCCCATGTCTAGTTTTCCATTTAAGCATCTGTTTGACTTTAACATTAACTGTGAGTTGGGTTTCTTGCTCCAAGTAAATACAATTATCATTTTAGCATCATTTATTATTTGGTTTCGTTTCATTTCATTTCATTTGGTTTGGTTCGGTTCGCTTTAGGTCGCATATTTCTTTTCGAACATCAATTCGTTTGAGTTTTGTAGTCTTCTTGTTGTTCAGTTTTGCGGTTTATTAACGTTTAACCTATTTCTATATTAACTATTTTATGAGGGGTAGTATGAAAGTTGATCGAAGATTATTTTATGAAATGAATTAACGATTGAAATTTTTTTTCCAATATTTTTAAACAATGAAGCTTTTCTTTAAAAATTTTAAGAAATTTATTTAGGATACATTGTCGAAAATTTTATCACTCAATATATAAAAGCCACTAATTGTTCTGAAAATGTATTGGTCAGAAGTTATACTAATAATGTAGTTTATTGGTATTGATTTCGTTGAATAAATCTTTGGGGTACTTAGTGTCATCACTTTACTATTTTTATGTTAGCCTGATATTATACGAAAAGATAATGCACAGTGGTGGTGAAAAAATGGTTCAATTTGGGAAGAATAATTCTTGTATGTAAATTTCATAAGGAATTAACATAAAAGACCCAAATTAAATCATCTTACCCGGCCAGATATCACTAAAGACTATGGAAATGTGTAGTGGCCAACACTGAAACATATTTATAGTCAGGCTTGCGGGAATAAATATTGTAATAATATGTAGATCATCACTTTATTTTAATTTTTTTTTTTACATTTTGCCCCAACATTTCGAATAGTTTATCTAGTCGTTATTATGTTTTCATGTAGAAAAGGTTGTCGATGTTTTCATTTTAATTTGGATTTTGAATTATGAAGCCCTCAGAAGAACTGCTGGTGATTGCAGTAGGTCATCGCATTTACTCCGCAAAAACCTTGGACGTTCTTCCCTTGTCATTAGTTTAATGTACATCTAAAAAATACTCCTATAGAGATAGGTCTTATTGTCTCTTCACAGGAAATTTGTTGGGGAAATATATAAAAATAATTATTTTAAGACCTTTTTTGCAATACACTTAAATTGTATTAATTTTAGCGGATAGAAAATGTAATGTGAATGTGTAAATAAAAACAATAATAAACGGGAAATTTTCCAAAAATATTCGAAAAGTATGCCGTTCCAGTTTTTGAACAATTCACAAATGAAGAACCAAAGCAATCAATACAGTGGATGCTTACAAAATATGACTTCGATGATGAAAGATGGCATGTAAAATGCATAGCTTTTGATCCATTTCCGCACCATATCTGGATCCAAAAAATCATTGATCTGATAAATGATGTAGTCTATCAACCATGTCTAGCAATCATGTCACTGGATTCAGACCACATCCCTATAATTCTCTCCGATTTCATAAGATGTGAACTCAAAACGTTCATCAGTCAAAAAATAAAAACAATTGCAAATACATATTTAAGAGAACACTCCGCTTTAATGGTTATGCTGTCGAGTTCCGGAACCCAGTTACCCAGTTAAATTCAGTAGAAGCAAGGAGACTGATGAGCTTAGTCATACTAGATCCTATTGATCCTGTTATCAGATGACGGAGGGGCGCATGTCCAAAGACCCTGAAGCAATGTAACTTAGACACAGATATATAATATTCCCGTCACATTTGGTGACGGGCGATGAATGATCCGAAAACATGTTCAACTGACAGTTTATTGAGCATCCAGAAATGGATTAGAAGAGCCCGTCGTATTTGCACATGTCGAAAGCCCCTGAATCAATGTTACTTAGCCACCGTGGTGCAATGGTTAGGATGCCCGCTTTGCATACACAAGGTCGTGGGTTCGATTCCTGCTTCGACCGAACACCAAAAAGTTTTTCAGCGGTGGATTATCCTACCTCAGTAATGGTGGTGACATTTCTGAGTGTTTCAAAGCTTCTCTAAGTGGTTTCACTGCAATGTGGAACGCTGTTCGGACTCGGCTATAAAAAGTAGGTCCCTTGTCATTGAGCTTAACATGGAATCGGTCAGCACTCAGTGATCACCAATGTGGAATCACAATGGACTGAATAGTCTAAGTAAGCCTGATACATCCGGCTGCCACCTAACCTAATCTAACCTAACCCATCTAAGATATTTGATATGGACAGTCATGCCACTTGGAGGACTTGCAAACTACATCCGTTGGGTATTTAATTATACGTCGGCGCGCAATTTCAACATGAAATTTATGATTATCCGTGCTACCCTCTTAAAGGACTTACCAAGCACGTGGCCACCAGCGAGTTATATGTCCGGTTCAATGTGATACTTAGAGTTAAAAGGCGAAATAAAATTCAATGAAACATAGAATATCCAAAGGCGAGATGAAAAAGTAGGCAATGTTCAATCTTATCATCATCAGGATTATGTCTTATGCGGGCGACAGTACAATCATGACATTCCGGTCTCTTGTTGATGGCATCTGGGATATGTCTGGGATATTCACCTTGTTGCTCTGTCCAGTTATTTCTCAAGCAGTTGAATGTAACAGTCGATGGCTTAATAATTCCGACAACAAACTATTCCTTGATTCTCGGGGTCACATTTGACAGTTATTTTAAGTTACCTTCTCAATATGCTCCGTGGTAGTGACATGGTCCTCAAGACAATTTCCGACTTGTCTGTTGGTCAGCCAGTGTAAATTCCACAGACAAGCGACACATAGTAGAACATAGTACAAACTTGTAAGAACTCTTCCCTCACAACTGCAACGTGGAGCAAAATGATTTTCGGTCCATTTCGTCGCAATTTCTCTCGATTCCCGCGCCATCAATGTTAGGATATACATATATATTTGCACAACTCATTAACAGTTTAATCACAAGCAACATACGTAGCATCTCTGAGTCTGATTGTGTTATACTCATACCCTCTCCCTTACCTACATAACATCTTCACTATTTCCGTTTCCAGGTTAGTGTATGCCATCTTCAACTAATTGCATACACTGTAACCTGTATGTTTAATCTAGTTTATGCAAATATCAACAGCAAAAAACCTCCATATCTATATATAAAAGTAATTTACATTTTCATACTTATTTCATGACTTTCTTTTGTTTACAAACTATTGACGCCTAGGCTGTGAATGTGTAACTCGTCCAACATCTATGTGTGATCAAATAGTTGTGTCGTGTTGTTTTTTTCTTCTTGAGGTACAAAAAAAAAATATGCTTCGCTGTTTTTTTGCTTTAACTTGGCTCTTAGATTATAGAGCCAAACTGACAATTATGGCTTAATCGAGGAAGTGAGTGTGCCATTAAAACCAAACACAATAATTGATTACCCATTTGGTTATAGAGTGTGGCGTTTCTGTTACTCTTACACGTTTTTTCTTCTATTGATTTCAATTCATTCATTATTGATAATAATTTTCAGATTATTTAATTATGCGCTAAAGCCACAACATGCAATTGTTTAAGAAGAAAGTCGATTTAGAAATCTTAAGATGTTTAACAATGGGATGAAACTCGATTTCACACACAATTATTTGCAATACGGAGCCTTTAAGTGTAATTTAAATGAAATTAAAATGGAATTGTTTAAATTAAAATTAATTAAAAATGGCAATTTAAAAAATAATTGCACGAAAATGTTCAGGATTTATTTCTATTTTTGGGTGAGATGTATCTTTTAACAGCTGTGAACAACACAAATAGAAAATGTTGTCATCATTTTATATATATAGAAAATTTTGCCAAAATGTTTATTTCTTTAGAAAATTTTATTTCTATAGAACATTTTGTCAAAATTGTATTTTTTATTTCTATAGAAAATTTTGTCAAAATTTTATTTCTATAGAAAATTTTGTAAAAATTTTATTTCTATAGCAAATTGTGTCAACATTTTATTTCTATAGAAAATTTTGTCAAAATTTTATTTCTAAAGAAAATTGTGTCAAAATTTTATTTCTATAGAAAATTTTGTCAAAATTTTAGTTCCGAGAAAATTTTGTCAAAACGTTAGTTCTGAGAAAATGTTGTCAAAAATTTAGTTCTGAGAAAATTTTATCAAAATTTTATTTCAATAAAAAATTTTGTCAACAATTTTATTTCTACCGAAAATTTTGTCACAATTTTATTTCTATAGAAAATTTCGTCAACATTTCATTCTATAGAAAATTTTGTCAACATTTTATTTCTATTGAAAATGTTGTCAAAATTTTATTTCTATAGGAAATTTTGTCAAAAATCTTGTTCTAGAGAAGATTTTGTCAAAATTTTATTTCTATAGAAAATTGTGTCAAAATTTCATTCTATAGAAAATGTTGTCAAAATTTTATTTCTATAGGAAATTCGGCAAAATATTATTTCTATAGGAAATGTTGTCAAAATTTTATTTCTATAGAAAAATTTGTCAAAATTTTATTTCCATCGAAAATTTTGTCAAAATTTAATTTCTATAGAAAATTATGTCACAATTTTATTTCTATCGAAAATTGTGTCAAAATTTTATTTCTATAAAATGTTGTCACAATTTTATTTCTATAGAAAATTGTGTCAAAATTTTATTTCTATAGAAAATTTTGTCACAATTTTATTTCTATAGAAAATTTAGTTAAATATTTAGTTCTAGAGAAAATTTTGTCAAAATTTTATTTCTATGATAAATTTTGTCAAAATTTTATTTCTATAGAAAATTTTTTCAAAAATTTATATCTATAGAAAATTTTGCCTAAATTTTATTTATTTTTATTATCTATAGAAAATTTTTTTTAAATTTTATTTCTATAGAAAATTTTGCCAAAATTTTATTTCTATAGAAAATTTTGTCAAAATTTTATTTCTATAGAACATTTTATCAAAATTTTATTTCTATAGAAAATTTTGTCAAAATTTTATTTCTATAGAAAATTTTGTCAAAATTTTATTACTATAGAAAATTTTACTTTTATTTCTATAGAAAATTTTGTCAACATTTTATTTCTATAGAAATTTCAGTCAAAATTTAATTTCTATAGAAAATTTAGTCAAAAATTTATTTCTATAGAAAATTTTGTCAAAATTTTATTTCTATAGTAAATTTAGTCAAATATTTAGTTCTAGAGAAAATTTTGTCAAAAATTTAGTTCTAGAGAAAATTTTGTCAACATTTTATTTCTATAGAAAATTTTGTCAAAATTTTATTTCTATAGAAAATTTAGTCAAATATTTAGTTCTAGAGAAAATTTTGTCAAAAATTTAGTTCTAGAGAAAATTTTGTCAAAATTTTATTTCTATAGAAAATATTGTCAAAATTTTATTTCTATAAAAAATTTAGTCACACTTTTATTTCTATAGAAAATTTTGTCAACATTTTATTTCTATAGAAATTTCAGTCAAAATATAATTTCTATAGAAAATTTAGTCAAAAATTTATTTCTATAGAAAATTTTGTCAAGTATTTAGTTCTAGAGAAAATTTTGTCAAAAATTTAGTTCTAGAGAAAATTTTGTCAAAATTTTATTTCTGTAGAAAATTTTGTCAAAATTTTACTTCTATAGAAAATTTTGTCAACATTTTATTTATATAGGAAATTTTGTCAAAATTTTATTTCTATAGAAAATTTTGTCAAAATTTTACTTCTATAGAAAATTTAGTCAAAAATTTATTTCTATAGAAAATTTTGTCAAAATTTTATTTCTATAGTAAATTTAGTCAAATATTTAGTTCTAGAGAACATTTTTTCAAAAATTTAGTTCTAGAGAAAATTTTGTCAACATTTTATTTCTATAGAAAATTTTGTCAAATTTTATTTCTATAGAAAATTTAGTCAAATATTTAGTTCTAGAGAAAATTTTGTCAAAAATTTAGTTCTAGAGAAAATTTTGTCAAAATTTTATTTCTATAGAAAATTTTGTCAAAATTGTATTTCTATAGAAAATTTTGTCAAAATTGTATTTCTATAGAAAATTTTGTACAAATTTTATTTATATAGGAAATTTTGTCAAAATTTTATTTCTATAGAAAATTTTGTCAAAATTTTATTTCTATAGAAAATTTTGTCAAAATTTTATTTCTATAGAAAATTTTGTCAAAATTTTATTTCTATAGAAAATTTTGTCAAAATTTTATTTCTATAGAAAATTTTGTCAAAATTTTATTTCTATAGAAAAATTTGTCAAAATTTTATTTCTATAGAAAATTTTGTCAAAATTTTATTTCTATAGAAAATTTTGTCAAAATTTTATTTCTATAGAAAATTTTGTCAAAATTTTATTTCTATAGAAAATTTTGTCAAAACTTTGTTTCTATAGAAAATTTTTCTCAAAATTTTATTTCTACACAAAATTTATTCAAACTTTTATTTCTATAGAAAATTTAGTTAAAATTTTATTTCTATAGAAAATTCAGCCAACATTTTATTTCTATAGAAAATTTAGTTAACATTTTATTTCTATAGAAAATTTAGCCACACTTTTATTTCTATAGAAAACTTAGTCAACATTTTATTTCTATAGAAATTCCAGTCAAAATTTTATTTCTATAGAAAATTTAGTCAAAATTTTATTTCTATAGAAAATTTTGTCAAAACTTCGTTTCTATAGAATTTTTGTTAAAATTTTATTTCTATAAAAAATTTTGCTAAATTTTATTTCTATAGAAAATTTTGGCAAAATTGTACAGAAAATTTAGTCAAACTTTTTCTGTAGAAAATTTAGTCAAAATTTTATTTCTATAGAAAATTCAGTCAAAATTTTATTTCTATAGCAAATTTTGTCAAAAATTTTATTTCTATAGAATTTTTTTCAAAGTTTTATTTCTACGGAAAATTTAGTCAAACTTTTTCTATAGAAAATTTAGTCAAAATTTTATGTCTATAGAACTGAATTTTCTGAATTTTTTTTAAAAATTTAATTTAAATAGAAAATTTTTTCATTTATTTATTTCTATAGAAAATTTTATCAAAATTCTATTTCTATAGAAAATATTGTCCAAATTTTATTTCTATAGAAATAATTATTTCAACAGAAAATTTGTGAGTTACCTTTTAGTTGGAGAGGTATATTTTTCAAAATCTACCAAAACATCAAGAATTCTTTCAATCTACCAAACAGTAATAACTCTACCAATTTTGGCAGAATTCAATCCACTTGTTAACCGTGCTTACAGGTCGATCACTGACACTTTCCATACACCTACCATCACTACAACCATCCTGCATACACGGATTTTTTTCAATCACGAAATTGTTTCAATCCCAAAAATGATAGTAATTCTGTGGTTACCACAGAATTAGTTGGAAGTTAAAAATATTCCTTGGAAATATTCGTAATTTAATTAAGATATTAATTTTGTATAATATATTAACTAAACACGTAAACAATTTTCAATCATCAATAGCTGACTTTATTTTTTAAATTTTATTAAAAAATAATGGTACCAATCAACTTTTTAATTGAAAATATTTTGGTGACATTTTTCCTGTATACCAGTGAGACCTTTTGGTCCACTGACATCTTTAGACCTTTATTCATACATACCAATGGGTCTCATTCCGGTCTATATATCCACCTCTGAGACTTTCAAGCCTACAGTTCCATAGCTGAGACCTTCTGGCCTCCACTCCACTGAGTGGATCTCCATTGAGATCTTTGGAGTTCTGGTTCCACTACTGAAACCATCCGTCCTAAAGTTCTGCAAAACAACCAATTCCCGATCAACTAAATAACGAAATTCTCATAAATTTTCGATCACATAAATATGAGCAAATTCACCAGTTCCCAATCAACTACCTATCAAGTTGTATAACTTTCACTGCTCCTTCATAGAACTAGTTACAGCACTGTAGGTATTGTGATTCATCATGATGGCTTTTAGCCAATAAAATGCAATGTCTCTGAAGTTTATTATAAAATGAATTCACAAATAAATAGCATTTCATTAAAATTTTTCATAAATTTTCTCAACTATCTCCTAAAAAAAGTTGATCATAAAAAACTTTCCATTTTATAGAAAAATGAATTGTCCTTAGTGGCTCAATTTAAATGTTAAATTGCAACTTTCAATTGCTATGGAAGGCGGCGTTGTTCGCCTCCTTTTCGGTTGTTCAATTTCAGAAGTCTGACAATGAAATGCACTTTAATTTGTTTGCCTTGTCTTTATGGCCGTCAATAAACTTCAATTCCACAAAAAAAAAAAAAAACGAAAATAAACAAGGGGTTATTTTTTTTTGTCTAAGAAAAACATTTTTTTATTATAAGAAAACACAAAACTCTAACATGAACTTAACCCAATTTACATGTTGTTATGCTATTTTCATTTTGGACTTTAGTAGTTGCTTTCGTTACCTATGAATGATCCAGCCACAACAACGATACTTGCTATTTTATTTTCTTGATTACAACGTCCACAAATACGATTGTGGCCTAAGCCGCCTGGTCAAGTGTTGACCATGACATACCCCATAAAATATAAGAGACCAAAAGAGGCCACCCGTCTTTCTCCACGTCCTATGAGGTTTTGTTTTTGCTACCTCTATTGTTAAATGCACAGCTATTGGAAAATCTTATTTTTCCCCGTACAGAATCCATTGCACTTGCCTTTGTTTGTTTTCGTTGTTTACTTGAGTGCACATGGCATTTTGTCCATACGAATTAAACGGATTTATCTGCATATCTTCCAGCAAGTGTGTACATTTTTCTTTGGCCTCAAGATGATGCAGTTCATTTCCCAAGCACACAAGCAGAGTTGCCAGTATTTTTCTGTCTCTTGTCCCCAAATTATGACGTTTTCGTCCCCAAAAATCCCCAATTTAAATTTAAATTCCTCACAAAAATCCCCAATACATGTTTGACTATTTTTTTAAACAAAAATAAAGCAAAAGGCTCTGCTGTAGAAAATCAGTAATAATAATCTAGCAAGCTGCAATAAGATCAAGATTTCGAAGCACAACACCAAGAGACTGGTAATCGTCTTCCAAATGCTGGAGACATGAAAATGTGAGTTCGGAGTTCCTTGTATTTATGAATGAATATAGAAATTTTCTATGTAGATTTTTTTTTACAAAATGTTCTATATAGAAATACAATTTTGAAAATTTTCTATAGAAATAAAATGTTGACAAAATTTTCTATAGAAATAAAAGTTTGACAAAATTTTCTATAGAAATAAAATTTTTACAAAATTTCCTATAGAAATGAAAATTTGACAAAATTTTCTATAGAAATAAAATTTTGACAAAACTTTCTATATAAATAAAATTTTGACAAAATTTTCTGTTGAAATGAAATTGTTGAAAAAAATTTCTTTAAGGCCGGTATGCACCTCTAGCGAAATTTTCGGTGGCAAAAATTTATTTAAGTCTACAACAAAAAAACAGGGCTGTGTACACAAATTTTAAACCAGCTAACCGCTTTTAAAAATTGTTAATATATGTTCCAAATATTTTTCAAATAAATTGTTGATACAGATACAGACCTTTTAAAACTTTTACGCACACAATTATTGCAATAATTTAAATGTTTGCTGCCAAAATATCCTTTTGACAACCCTGTTATTTTCATTAGAGGTGCGTACCACCTTACGAAATTGAACGCTACCGAAAATTTCGTTAGCATAAATAGCAATGCATTTCTTATGGGAATGAAATTTTTCGCTAGAGGTGCATACCGGCCTTTAGAAATAAAATAGAAATAAAATTTTGACAAAATTTTCTATAGAAATAAAATTTTGACAAAATTTTCCATAGAAATAAAATTTTGACAACATTTTCCATAGAAATAAAATTTTGACATAATTTTCTATAGAAATAAAATTTTGACAAAGCTTTCTATAGAAATAAAATTTTGACAAAATTTTCTGTAGAAATAAAATTTTCTATAGAAATAAAATTTTTACAAAATTTCCTTTAGAAATAAAATTTTGACAAAATTCTCTACTGTCTCACTGTTTTTTCAGTGTATAGAAATAAAATTTTGACAAAATTTTCTATAGAAATTATATTTTGACAAAATTTTCTATAGAAATAAAATTTTGACAAAATTTTCTATAGAAATAAAATTTTAACAAAATTTTCTATAGAAATAAAATTTTGACAAGATTTTCCATAGAAATAAAATTTTGACATAATTTTCTATAGAAATAAAATTTTGACAAAGTTTTCTATAGAAATAAAATTTTGACAAAATTTTCTGTAGAAATAAAATTTTCTATAGAAATAAAATTTTGACAAAACTTTCTATAGAAATAAAATTGTTGACAACATTTTCTATTGAAATAAAATTTTTACAAAATTTCCTTTAGAAATAAAATTTTGACAAAATTCTCTATAGAAATAAAATTTGGACAAAATTTTCTCAGAACTAAATTTTTGACAAAATTTTCTATAGAAATAAAATTTTGACAAAATTTTCTATAGAAAAAAAATTTAGGCAAAATTTTCTATAGAAATAAAATTTTGACAAAATTTTCTATAGAAATAAAATTTTAACAAAATTTTCTATAGAAATAAAATGTTGACAAATTTTTCTATAGAAATAAAATTTTGACAAAATTTTCTATAGAAATAAAATTTTAACAAAATTTTCTATAAAAATAAAATTTTGACTAAATTTTCCATAGAAATAAAATTTTGACATAATTTTCTATAGAAATAAAATTTTGACAAAGCTTTCAATAGAAATAAAATTTTGACAAAATTTTCTATAGAAATAAAATTTTGACAAAACTTTCTATAGAAATAAAATTGTTGACAACATTTTCTATTGAAATAAAATTTTTACAAAATTTCCTTTAGAAATAAAATTTTGACAAAATTCTCTATAGAAATAAAATTTGGACAAAATTTTCTCAGAACTAAATTTTTGACAAAATTTTCTATGTAAATAAAATTTTGACAAAATTTTCTATAGAAATAAAATTTTGACAAAATTTTCTATAGAAATAAAATTTTGATGAAATTTTCTATAGAAATAAAATTTTGACAAAATTTTCTATAGAAATAAAATTTTGACAAAATTTTCTATAGAAATAAAATTTTGACAACATTTTCTATACAAATAAAATGTTTACAAAATTTCCTTTAGAAATAAAATTTTGACAAAATTCTCTATAGAAATAAAATTTGGACAAAATTTTCTATAGAAATAAAATTTTGACAAAATTTTCTATAGAAATAAAATTTTGACAAAATTTTCTATTGAAATAAAATTTTGACCAATTTTTATATGGAAATAAAATTTTGACCAATTTTTATATGGAAATAAAATTTTGACAAAATTTTCTATAGAAATCAAATTTTGACAAAATTTTCTATAGAAATAAAATTTTGACAAAGTTTTCTATAGAAATAAAATTTTGACAAAGTTTTCTATAGAAATAAAATTTTTACAAAATTTTCTATAGAAATAAAATGTTGACAAAATTTTCTATAGAAATAAAATTTTGACAAAATTTTCTATAGAAATAAAATTTTGACAAAATTTTCTATAGAAATAATATTTTGACAAAATTTTCTATAGAAATAAAATTTTGACAAAATTTTCTATGGAAATAAAATTGTTGACAAAATTTTCTATTGAAATAAAATTTTGACAAAATTTTCTATAGAAATAAAATTATGACAGAAATAAAATTTTGACAAAACTTTCTATAGAAATAAAATTGTTGACAAAATTTTCTATTGAAATAATATTTTGACAAAATTTCCTTTAGAAATAAAATTTTGACAAAATTCTCTATAGAAATATAATTTGAAATACAATCTTGACAAAATTTTCTCAGGACTAAACTTTTGACAACATTTTCTCAGGACTAAAATTTTGGCAAAATTTTCTCAGAACTAAATTTTTGACGAAATTTTCTATACAAATAAAATTTTGACAAAATTTTCTATACAAATAAAATGTTGACAAAATTTTCTATAGAAATAAAATGTTGACAAAATTATCTATGAAAATAAAATTTTGACAAAATTTTCTATAGAAATAAAATTTTGACAAAATTTTCTATAGAAATAAAATTTTGACAAAATTTTCTATAGAAATAAAATTTTGACAAAATTTTCTATACAAAAAAAATTTTGACAAAATTTTCTATAGAAATAAAATTATGACAAAATTTTGACGAAATTTTCTATAGAAATAAAATTGTGACAAAATTTTCTGTAGAAATAAAATTTTGGCAAAATGTTCTATAGGAATAAAATTTTACAAAACTTTCTATAGAAATTAAATTTTGACAAAAATGTCTATAGAAATAGAATTTTATCAAAATTTCCTATAGCAAAAATATTTTGTTAAAAAAATATTAAACCTATTTCTCGAAAAAATCCCGACAAAAATCCCCAAGTTTATGGAAATTCCCCACCAAATCCCCAAGTCGCAACTTAAAAATTTCATCCCCATTCACGAAAAAATATCCCCAATTTGGGGAAAAATCCCCAATACTGGCAACACTGCACACAAGGACCACAATATGTAAAAGAGCCAAATCTCATATAGAGACCGTCTTATTGTTTCAGCAATACGAAGTACGATTTGATATTGGCTTAAGATAAATTAGCGTCGATATTTCAAGAACAACATGTTTAAATCGAGACTTAATTTAATTTAATTATTTTTATAATATAATTTTATGTATTAATTTCCTATATTTATTAGAATACATAAATCGAAATAAATTTACTTCAAATATAGCCAATCAATTAGCTTGGAGTTTTTACAATTATTTTGATAAAATTTTTAAAATCTAACATCAAATTGTTGTCACAGATATGTAAATATTTTCTCAAGAAAACGTTGACTAGACAATAGTGTTTATATTGTCAAACAAAATTGAAGAATGAATATTTAACTATAAATAAAAAAATGTGTGTAGGTGTTTTTGTTTATTTATGCTTACACTTCGATGGCAGAAGAGTGTTTGCAGTAGCAATTGGAGTTTTTTGTCTGTCATACACTAAAGTATCATTTGCATATTTTTTGTATAATAGATGCATTGGATTATAAAATTTCTCATATAAATCATACATCTCTAAATGACTGTTGCTGCTGTATTCCCAGTAGTGATGTCTTCTGGAACTACGACAACGAATTTTGTGTAAAGTTATCAAACCAAACAAGCAAACCACTTTCCATTTTTCTCAAAAACTTGTCCGAAAAAAACTATACAAGTCTAATCCAAAGCACATTACATTAGGCTAACTGTAGGTTAACAGCAGGAGAGAGGGGATATGCACGAAGACTGTAGACTGTATAAATAACATGACTTAGAAAATAAAAAGACACATAAAAATTTTTGGTATTTATATTTTTGTTATAGCCATTTATTGTAGCAACATAAATATTTTGGTGCCTTAAAAATAACACTGAGAGGAAAATTCAAAATTCAATTGTAGTAGAGAGAAAATTTCGTTGTATTTTCCGTAGCCATAAAATCGAATCATCGATCGATATTGTTTTTTTGTTTTATTCCAGAATCCCAACACATTATAAAGTAATATACGTCCGATCTAGCTGAAATTTAAACTATTGTGTTCCAATACTCCGAAAAAAGTAAACTGTATTAAAGGAAGAATGAATTAACTCGTGCCAAAATTGAACTAAATGGTACTCCACATTTTGAGATTTACACACTCTCAATTATAAAACAAGTGAGGAAAGTTTAAAGTCAGGCGGGACCGACTATATTATACCCTGTACCACTTTGTATATTCACATTTTCGATAGCATATCAAATCCGTCCAATGTGTTGGATGCTATGTATAATGGTTTATTCTCCCATATACATATATTTAAATCTTACCCGATTTTGACAAAATTTGTACGAGGTCTTCAAAATGTTTAGACCTTAAATTTAAGTTGGCTAATGCCCTGGGATTGAACAAAATGTTAGTATGGGAAACATTTAAATCTGAACCAATTTTGAGGCAACCTCGCAAAAGTGTATCTATGATTTATCGATCGATATATATTTATTAGAAGTATAAGCAAAATGGAGTCATTGTTGCAAGTTTTCGACTTAGCAGTGGCGATTTTATAAGGAATATGTGAGTGTTTTGGCCATTTTTGCCCAAATCGGAAAAAACATATATATGAAAGCTGTATCTAAATCTGAACCGATTTCAACCAGCCACATTTTTTTCATTTGATTTAATTCAATATTTTGATTTTTTAAGGTGTACTAAACAAAAATACAAACACCTAAATAAGATAGCCAACATTTATGTAAATGCCGAAAGCTACTGTCACTTTCAATGAAAAGTGATACCATTGGAGGAAGACAGCATCAGCAATTCACAACATGCAGCCATCGACAACCACCACCATTCGAACAGTCCATAGAATAGAGCAAACAACCATGGAGATAGCTTGGAATTGTTACAATATCCTCTTTGGTAGCACTATTTTTATTTCCATAGCTTCGATGTGGATGCTTTTAATTTGGTCTTTGGGTTAAGGATTTTTGTTTGTTGGTAGGTTAGTTGGTTTACATGACTCCATTCAATTTAATCGGGTGGTTTTACTTTTCCTCCAATTGGTTGGAACAACCGACCATCACCTTCGTTAGAGTTAATAAACCATTTGGCTGGCTCGTTTCTTTATTATATTGATTGAAGAGGTAGTTTTATGTCCAACATCAATACACAACAATAGCGACTGGACAAAAACATTGGAATTGCCCATGTAAATTTGTGACCATTAAATGGTTTCCTTGTATTATCGTTAAATTTTAATCTAAGCTTTGCAAAAAATTGGCTTTTATAGTTCACCCCTTTTTGCTAGCTGTTGGCAAAATAATACTTATACAGCAAGTGGTCCTTCTAGCTATGATAGTGGCAATGGATCGAAGAAGGCATTTCATTATTTTCCTACTTTTTCCTACACATTGGTAGGAAGGCAGAAAAAAATATTATGAAAAAGATATTGACAAATTGCTATGATTTTATAAAGCCAAATATTGAAATAATTGTACTAAATTAAATTAAATTAAATTAAATTAAATTAAATTAAATTAAATTAAATTAAATTAAATTAAATTAAATTAAATTAAATTAAATTAAATTAAATTAAATTAAATTAAATTAAATTAAATTAAATTAAATTAAATTAAATTAAATTAAATTAAATTAAATTAAATTAAATTAAATTAAATTAAATTAAATTAAATTAAATTAAATTAAATTAAATTAAATTAATGATATGATATGATATGATATGATATGATATGATATGATATGATATGATATGATATGATATGATATGATATGATATGATATGATATGATATGATATGATATGATATATGATATGATATGATATGATATGATATGATATGATATGATATGATATGATATGATATGATATGATATGATATGATATGATATGATATGATATGATATGATATGATATGATATGATATGATATGATATGATATGATATGATATGATATGATATGATATGATATGATATGATATGATATGATATGATATGATATGATATGATATGATATGATATGATATGATATGATATGATATGATATGATATGATATGATATGATATGATATGATATGATATGATATGATATGATATGATATGATATGATATGATATGATATGATATGATATGATATGATATGATATGATATGATATGATATGATATGATATGATATGATATGATATGATATGATATGATATGATATGATATGATATGATATGATATGATATGATATGATATGATATGATATGATATGATATGATATGATATGATATGATATGATATGATATGATATGATATGATATGATATGATATGATATGATATGATATGATATGATATGATATGATATGATATGATATGATATGATATGATATGATATGATATGATATGATATGATATGATATGATATGATATGATATGATATGATATGATATGATATGATATGATATGAAATTAAATGAATTGAAATGAAATCGTCCGTCAGCGAATGTAATGAAGTGCATCGCGACAATAGTAAATTGTTCCTTCAATAATCTTGAGGTGACGTTAAATATTTATCGGATCAGCCTTGTAATATCACACGACATAAATAAAATACTGGCGTACAAATATTCCTCAAAATCGTATGAGGCATAATCAATGAATTTATTATGATTTCATATCTGTGATAGGGATATCATTATTACATTCTGGGGCCAACTATGTGGCACACAGTGTTGGGCCCCACTTATGGAGATTTTGTATGGTGCATGGAGAAATTCCATCAATGTTTCGATAATCTCCAGCTATTATGAATGCAATCGAAAGCGAAAGTTAAATATTACAAATAATGTCATAATGACGACGTTCGTCGGTAATAGTCCGTTAAGACCCATTGAACTTAAGACGCATACAATGATCTGGGTAGCAACAACAATATAAATAAGAAATTGGACCTGGAAGCATTAACGGCATCATTGGCAACATGGCATCGCCCTAAAAAAAAAATGAAACGTGCCAAGCAACCAATATTGAAGTACTTATCCATACATCTATCTGTACATCATCTATTCAAGCATCTATCTCAACGCTCATCCATCTGCTTCAGTTCATATCCAAGTAATACGTTTGGAATATACATATTTCTCCAAGATCGTCAACAAGAAAGGTATACAAAACAATTGAATACCTATGTATCTATCGGTTGTATTGAATAAATAGACGTTTCCAAATGAAAATCAATAATGGCGATAGCCCTACAGCATTGATGCCCATGGCAGATATGCTGGTGCGGTGACGGTGATGATGATTATGACGATGGGAACAATGGAATACTTAAAGGTGTGAAATTTCAACAACATATCAAACTAATGCTCTGACATTTAAACAGAAGGACGGACACATGAACCGACCCAAGGAAAAAGGTTGGTTGGTCCATTAACAACCTCACTTTCCATTTCATTTGAATTTCCACACACACAGTGTTTCTCTTCTAGACAATTGGTTGCAACCTATTAACCAAAGAAAAAACCGGTGTATGTGAGCCACCAATCCCTGATGTATCCATAGGGTTATTCATTCGTCACACGTTTTCTTTCCTAATAATCTTATTATGCCACTAAGCTTTTCATTCATCAGCTTCCATCAGTATTGTCTTTCTAATTTGTTTTCTCCTCCTTCCTTTTTTCTCTCTGCATAGATTGAAGAAATTACCGAGGCCATGGAGACAATCGAATTAATTGTCCACGATGAAGATGATGATGAGGGAGAAGATGATCACTTGATTGACCGAGGAGGTGACAATTATGCTGTCCTAGAACCCGAAAAAGAACCTAAAATTATGGGAAATCCGCCATTGAAGCCGCCAGCTCCTCCTTTGAATACCAATCATAATATAAACCCCTATCCGAGTGGTACGAATAACAGTGATTCCCTCAATTCCACATTCTCTTCCATATCATCGATAAGCTCATCACGTACCGCTATGGAACAACAGCAACAGGCAATTCAAGCATGTAATGAAAGCCAAGATAACAATAATTCGGACTTTGCCAAGGGTGCCAGGAGACCAAGCTATGAAATTAGCAACAACAATTCACCACATAATTCGCAAACACTGCAAAAGCAAGCCACATCTTCACCAAATCTATTGGCCAGTCCATTACAACGTTTGGCAGCATGTAACACAAATTCAGCCATTGGCACCACAATGGAACGTTGCAATTCCGGTAGTTATCTGGGGCGCCGATCATCGATGACTACTCCCGATAGTGGGGTGAGCAGCCAAACGTATTTGACCAGCACCTGTAGCACTAACATGGCTTTCTCACAACGTTCATCCAGTCCGAATGTTAAATCGATTGGCATTGGTACGACATCACGTTTGTATTGTGACAAATCTGTTAATTCATCACCGGTTCATGTTGTTTCCACCATGACTTCACCCATACATGAAACGGCACCCCATGGCTCTCTTACATCCTCCGCCTCGCATCATTCATTGAGTCGTGAACATGCGCTTAAATTAGAAATCGAACAATTGCAAGAGCGTCTAAAGGATACGGAAGAGCGACTAGAATCTTTTCGCATACAACATGATACTGTGTCGCAGCTTCATCGTAAGCTAAGGGAGAGTAATACCCAATTGCAAGAGGAATCAGAAATGTTGAAATTGGATGTTCAACATTTGAATGAATGTGCCAATGTTTTACGGACTGAGCTGCAGGCAGCTCGCAATGATCGTGATGAAGCTTTGGAATTGCAAAAGGTATTACAAAATGAACTTGAAGAGACGAGAGCTGAGAGGAAGAGAGCCTTGGAAATGAAGGAAAAAGATGTGAAGACCATACAGGATTTGCAACGGCAATGTAGGGAAATGGAGAGAATATTGATGCGCAAACATCCGGATTCAGTCTCGGCTTTGATAGGTAAGTGTGGAAACATAATCATGGAATAGGACAGTACTCATTTATAAGAGAGAGAGAGGGAGTAGAATTCAACGATCTTTCTTTTCGCGGCCATCGACATTCAGAGAGTCCCATACCATCACTTGTAATCAGTGTTGCCGGGTGATGTTTGATTCTTCCCCCCAAATCTTAAGAAAAAAAAACCCCTAAATTGGTCTAGACTTTTTTTCAAAAACCGCCAAAAAATGTAAGATTGTAAATAGTACAAAAAGGGGGTCCTTTCAACAGAGCGTTTGAAAAAGATAACGAAAATAATGCTATTGCATGCTTGCATATATTTAGGAACTTGGGTTGACTTCCCACATCTTTTTTTTTCTCATAATTCATGCCAGAATTGTTCCGAATTTGGTTTAGAATTGCTCCACTATATAAGGTCTAAAATATTTTTTTTACCCCCCAAAAATCCCCCCAAATAAATCTAGCCCCTAAAAACCCCCTAAACATGAAAAAACCCCAATCTGGCAACACTGCTTATAATGGAAAATTTCTTCTGGGAGACGTTCTTAGAATCAAATTCTCGGTTAAGGTTTTTACGATTTGCTCAGTTTGAATATTGCATTCCGAGAAGGCATGTATAAGAAGGCTACGAGCCATCCTCTAGGACCCTTTAGACCGTGGTAGATGAGTGCTAGGTTGTTAATACATTCTATAGGTTTTGTAACCATCTGAGTTCTCCCAAACTCTGGTGGGCTTGGACCATCAAACATTACTCGAATTTTTCCAATAGTTGTTACTCTGCGACAATTGGGATCCGTATTCCACAAACCCCATTGTTATTCCAATAGGTTTGAAGGAGATTTTAATACAGGGAATGAAACCTTTGGACCGTTTGCCAAAGTTCCGACTTTTCAACACTTTTCTTAGAACCAATCTAAAATCTATTTATTTTCTTTGCAGTTGCTTCGAAAGGTGGTGGAATGTCCAGCAGTGATCAAGAGAATCGTAATAGTCGAAAACTTTTGGAACAGCGTATCGCACAATTGGAAGCCGATGCCAAAGAACAAGACTACAAAGCCCAACAAATACTTGCTAATGTTCAGGCCCGTTTTAATTCCGTACAAGCCAAATATGAAACGCACATAGCCGATTTGGAAACCCAAGTATTAAGGTAATAATAAGGCAACAAATCCACATCCATATATACCAAGTAAATAATATCTCTCTTTAATCACACAGCCTTCAAGAAATCAATACCAAACTTAATGAGAAAATCGAATCTCAAGTTCGAACCTTGGACTATTTTGTCTCCAAGAAAGCTGAAAAATTCTACAATAATTGTACACAAACCGAAGAACCATATATTCAACCTACTCCACCGCCACCACCTGCTCCCGTTACTCCATCACCAGTTGTGGCCAAAACACGAAAGATTCCAAAGAAAACTATTGGGATTCAAACACAGGCATCGTGTACACGTGAAAGCGGTACCAATACTATTGGTAGTTCTGCCCAACCACTTTCGGCTAGCTCTAGTACTAGTAGTACAGCTAATTCTACTCCTAATAATTCTCGACCGAATTCAAAACAGAGTGGTATAAGAAAACCAATGGCAACAGCATCGGGAAATCATCTTTCCTCTGCTATTGCTTCCAAATTACCCGTCTCTCAGTCGGATTCAACCATTTCACTGATGGCTGCTCAAGCGGCTTTAAATGCCAAAGAGGATGCCCATTTATTGGCCACCATTCGTGGTATGCGTGTCGATTTAGCCATTAAGAATAAGGCAATGCAACGCTTAACCCGCGAATTGGATGAATGCAAAAAGACAATAAAGAAGATCCAAAAAGAGAAAGATGGTAAGTGTGTGTTTAACTTTTTCATTGCGTAAATTGTCTAATGACAATTGACATTATTGTGTAGTTTATTGGGAAAACATAGAATTTTGACCTATGCAATTTAACACTTAAATGCACAAAGTCACTGATTCCTCAGAAAAAAATATATAATATGCAAAGTGGTAAATAAAGAACATCTGCATACCACATTTAAAAAAAAATTATCTGTTTATACACTTCACCACTACTGTGGTACAGGGTATAATAAGTTTGTGCATTTGTATGTAACGCCAAGAAGAATAAGTCTGAGACGTTTAGTATACCGATCGTCTTAGAATTAAATTCTGAGTCGATTTAGCGTTGTCCGTCTGTCTGTATATGTAATTTTGTGTGCAAAGTACAGCTCGCAGTTAAAGTCCGATCGTCCTCAAATTTGGCACATAGTTCTACTTTGGCTCAAAGACAATTGCTATTGATTTTAAAAAAATCGGTTCAGATTTAGATATATCTGCCATATATATTTATCACCGATATAGTCATAATTGACGTATTTCAACGTATTTTCTCAAAATTTCGGGCAGCCAAATATTTTGGGGCTTTCGTAAGATACGCAAAATATCAGCCAAATCGGTTTATATTTAGATATAGCTCCCATATATATCTTTCGTCCGATTTGAACTTATATGGCCAAAAAAGCTAGAGTTTTGTCCTGATTTGCTTAAAACTTTGCACAAGGAGCACGTTTAATAGTATTGTTAATTGTGCTAAATTTGGTTAAAATCAGTTCAGATTTAGATATAGCTCCCATATATATCTTTCGCCTGATTTAGACTCATATGGCCGCAAAAGCCAGAGTTTTGCGCTGATTTTCTTCAAATTTTGCACAAGGAGTACGCTTAAGATTATCATTCAGTGTGCTAAATTTGGTTAAAATCAGTTCAGATTTAGATATAGCTCCCATATATATCTTTCGCCTGATTTAGACTCATATGGCCTCAAAAGCCAGAGGTTTGCCCTGATTTGCTTCAAATTTTGCACAAGGAGTACGTTTAATAGTATCTTTAAGCGTGCCAAATTTGTTATATAGAAAGATATATCTCCCAAATATATCTTTCGGCCGATTTACACCCATATGACAAACTTTCCACAGAATGGTCGAATTTTAATTAAAGCTTCGACTTGTGGAAATATCGCCCGAATATCACACACAATTGACCACATATCTTGGCGAGATTTAACCAATATCCTTGTAAAACGCCACTGCTGAGTAGCAAAAATTGTAAATATTACCCAAATTGTCCTATATCTCGAATACATATGTATCGCCCGATAAATCATAAATGCTCTTTTGTACAATTGCATCAAAATTGCTTTAGCATTATATTTCCCATATTTTTTACTAACATTGTGTTTCATCCCAGGGAGTAAGCCGATTTAATTTTTAATTCTAGCGATTTTGTAGAAGTACAAAAAATTGTCTCCAAATCGTTTCAGATATAAATATTTGTATATGGGAATATAAACCTTGATAATAACTCCTAATAAATTTGAAGGAGTTGAGATGGTAACACAAATTTTGGTCTACATAATGGTGAAGGGTATAATATAGTCGGCCCCGCCCGACTTTAGACTTTACTTACTTGTTTTATTTTAAATTTTGGTTGTATCTTAAAAAATACGGCGCGAATTAAACTAAGTTTTTATTTACAAATTGGCAATTTTATTTTAGTGGAGAATAGAAATTGTTTACACTACACAGCTTTTTTACCAACATTACTTTCATCTCTGGTAAATATTATTTAACTTACAATTTGTAGTTTTTTGAATTTTTGGTAATTTTTGATTTTGATTTTTTTATTCATGTATTAAATACAACAAACTTGATTTCATAGAATTCGGTCAAAATTTTATGAATTTAGGAATTTAAGAGGTAATATAACTATACCAAAATTACCCTAAATGGGAATGCTTTATGGGAAAAATGAACTACTTCGTGCGAAAAGTGAATATCGTTAAGACAAGGAAAACACAATATAAATAGAAAATTACACCCTCTCATAAAAGAAAAGAAAAAATCATTGGCGCCAAATCGTGAGCATTTTAACCATACAGTAATTCATTCTTACTATTTTTGAGAATTGTATGAAAATATTCTGCTTTAAGTATACGGTCATTGAACTTTATTCCCACGTTTGTTCAATAACATTTTGAGACATACTTGGGATAAGAAAAATATCATTGGTTTATGGAAAATTTAACTACAAACAAAATATTTTTTTTTTTTTTTGCAAACAAGATAAATTTAGAATTAGTTTAACTACTGACTTTTTCTGGGAGCGCAGAATAAAAATGCGGGACTTTTTAAATGTTTGACAATTTATTCGGACAAAAAGACTGATCAACCAAATCGCGACGTAAAATTGATTTTTTCTACTGTGTTTGTTAGTTCTATACGACACCGGCTGATAACCTTAGACCTTATGTCAGTACTGCATAATGACTTTATAGCTGCTTGACTGTCGATGAAAAAGCTGATATTGCTTCTGAATAACGGCCTCATCAACAGCGACTCAGCAGCCTTTGTGATCGCAGAAATCTCAGCCTGAAATATACTGGAATCACTATCCAGCGTGTAAGACTCCAGTTCACTGCAATAAATGCCGCTGCCCGTTCCTTCTTCCATCTTTGATCCCTCTGTATGCATGTTCAGGGTTCCGAAGGGTATCCTCCTGTCTTCCTACTCCTCCATACTTGGTATAATATATGCCGATTTGTGATGATAAACATGCTCCGTGGCCATAGGTTCCGTCTCTCTATAATGCCCGGCAAGAATTTCAGTATGCCTGCAGGCAGTACTCTCCAGCGTGTCCAGGCTCTTAAGTCTCATAAGTGTCAGCTCTGCTGTTTTTCTTACGTGTAAATCAAGTGGGATAAATCCCATCAGTATCTCCAATGAAGCAGTGGCCTCATTATTCCTCATTATTTCCTATTTATTCTCAACATATGATTTTGGTGTCTCACGATTGTCCACCAAACATTACAACCATATGTGGCCACAAGTCTTACAACCGCGGTATAAAGCCAACCAAAAAGAGAAGGCCTCATTCCGCATCTTTCCCCAACAGGTTTATGATCATTATATGCTTGCACTTAAAAATAATGTGCTAAAAATTTGAATTCCAAACATATAATTTTTACACCGAAACATATAAACAAATAGTATTTTTCGCCCGTATAGAAGATGGAGATGAATAGAGTAAAACTTCCCATAAAATTCAACTATAAAAGTCAATTATTCGAATTTTGAAAAAATCGCGACTTTTTTAAATAGTTAAAAGTCAATTTTAACCAACATAAAAAGTTGATTATTTGATGTAGATTTATTGCAAATGTATATTATTCGATTTTGAAAAATATCACAAGTTGAAATAGATTTACGGTACGATCACACTGGCGAAATCTTTGACAGAAATCAAAAAAGACTTCGTCGCCACGGTCACACCAGCAAATATGTTTACCTTTTATTGGGAGTATTTTTCAAAAACGGTACTCGTATATTTCGTAGATTGACCTGGAAAAAAGTTTGACCCTCATATTGGTCAAATAATTGCCTAGTGTTACCATACCCTAAGATTTTTTTAAACAAAAATTAAACAAAAAAATTTAAAAAAAAGGTTGAAATGTAGAGTATTGAAATGTAGACTATGGATACAAAAGTATCCGTAGTCTCTACATCGATAAACCATAATATAGGTCTGTAAAAAATCCACATTTTCCTCTGTCCATCTCAAAGATAACTAGCAGATAGTCGACACATATATTCACCCTTTTTTGATATTCTTCTATACCAAAACTATTACATATGATGCTCTTCCCCATCGAAAATCACCAATTGTATATACGAAATATATTGGATTTCATAGAAGATGAAAACAAACTTTTCGCCCATGACGAAATTGATTTCTTTCTTATTTAAACCGCAACACTTACCAGTCGAAACAATAAATTTCTCCGTACATGTTGGCCGCGGCGGCGGCAGAGTCATTGAAAACAAAAGTGCCAAAATGTATACTCCCATTCTTTTTGAAGGTACTTGAAAAAGAAATCCACAATAATGCATCATTGTCGCGTCATAGTTGTCTCGGGCATGACAAAACTAAATGAATTGAAATGACGATTCATCCATCTCAACATACTCCAATAGTCGTATAAGTAGCCCGCAGGCAATGTAATATTTAGCTTTCAAAAATTTCATTATTATTGCAATGCAATATGTGTGAAGAAATTGGCGTAACATTTCCCTCAAGTGTTATCCATAACGGAAATTGTAAATCTAATTTTGGTAAAACAAAACGAACCACATTTATTTTTAGATTTTTCTTTCAAAAATTCGCCATATATGTAAAAGTGTACTTTTGTACCGAAGTATAGATTTTATGAGATATCATTGTAACGTGGTTTTCTTCGTGGGCTTAGGTAGGCCAGTGACCGTCCAGGATTACCTTTTAAGGATCCACAAACCTTAAATAATAACACACTACTTTTATTCCTTTGCGGATTTTTATTAACAATTCTTATTTATATACAATATAATTTTGGGTAAGGGCAATGAGCGGGCTGAATGGGCGACGGGGATGACGATGGTGTCCGGGCCGACGGTGTTCGTGTGGGGTGATGACGATGGTATCGGGCCGACGGTGTTCGTGTGCGGAGATGACGACTGTGTCGGGCCAACGGTGTTCGCGTGCGGAGGTGACGATTGTGTCGGGCCGATGATGCTCGTAAACGTAGATGACGGTGGTGTTGGGCCGATGGTGTTCGTGTGCGGAGATGACGATTGTATCGGGCCGATGATGCTCGTATACGAGGATGACGATGGTGTCGGCCGATGGTGCTCGTGTCGGTTTCTGTAACGAAAAGAGGGACAGGGAAAAGGATTCGACTATACTAGAACCTGATTGATGCAAACGAAGCGCGTAAGCGGACGAACCGCCGAAGCGGACGAATCGCGTAAGCGGACGAACCGCGTAAGCGAACTAATCGCGTAAGCGAACGAATCGCATAAGCGGACGAACCGCGTAAGCTGCCGAACTGCGTAAGCGAACGAATCGCGTAAGTGGACGAACCGCGTTAAAGAGGGGGTGCTAGTATAGCCTTAGAGGGGAAGGAAAGGGATAGGAGAAGGTAGTGGGGAGTTCTAGTCTACTACAGGGTTTGGGTGCGAACGAATCGCGTTAACTGCAATTGGATGCGAACGAATCGCGTAAGGATGAATCGGTTGTTGCTATCGGAAGTTCGTCAGCGGTCGTTGCAACTCGCTTTACTGTTCGTCAAGCCTCGGTTGATTCATGGCATTGTCCCGACAAACCAACACTCTTAAGTCGGCCGAGACACCAACCCAATGAGAATTACCAACCAGTAGGTTTCCCTTTGATACCACTTGTACCACATGCAAGAAAATGACCACAGTTACCATGGGTACTATGGCGCATAGCAACCAAGTGGGCACATTGATACGAAGGGAAAAAAGTGGAATTAATTAAGTTCAACATAAGAAGAATATGTACGAGCAATTGGCTCGTTACACATGTCGATAACAACTACATTCTGGAATGACCAGTAGGTTTAAAAAAATGTATTTACTAACTGTATCCACCCGAAAAAGAGCTTGCCCAGTCCATACATTTTGGATCTGAGACACAATTCTCTTTTAATTTATCTTTCTTAATTTTAATTCTCATCGACTTTGCAATTAAGTCTTGAAAGACACCTTCTATTTTATCTATTTATTTTTTTGCCTACTTGTATTCCTTTAAAATTGATCTTCCATAGATCCTCTACCACCTTTTTTTGTATTCATAAGACGTTGAAAATTCACACGTTTGATTAACAAAAATAAATTACAAGATACCACCAAACAAAATTTTAATTATTTACCAAGTCATCATTATGTCAATGGGTTACTTTCATGTTTTTAGTAAAGACATGTGCCGTTTTTTCCCAATGCAGTCGTTTCAATACATAGTTGTGTCCAACCTCGGTTAGGAACAGTGTTATGGAGTTAAAGGAAATTGATCATTTATAGTTCGATTATCACTTTGTCTCATGACATTGTTGCTGACATTTCGAAGTAAAGTTTACGTACTCCGTATGTAGTGGATATTTTTCACCCACCTTCTCGGTTTTTAACTCATCGGGAAACTGTTCAATTCACCGATATGTAGTTCTTAGCGGACTGCCGCATTTGATGAGATGTAGATTATCAGAGGTTGATGAAAATATTAGCTTCCAGTGGGTTGGTTAACAGACGGCTTCGTCTTATTGTGGGTAGTAGGCTCGAAGATCCCAGTCCTTAGGGTTTTCTTTTTCCCGGACTTTTTGCATTCCCGGGAAAGCGGGATTTTTTCGAATTTCCCGGGATCCCGGTCAAAGGGAAACCTGCTTTGATGTGGAATACATTTAGACATTTCAATAAATTAGAAATCGCCTAAAGCTACGGTTATAAGGCACTCTCTGGATAACTAACAATATATATTATGTTGTTCTCTTATATCAGCCATAAATCATACTAAACTACGTAATATTTTTTAATACAAAACATTTTGACAATGGTTAAGGCAGTCTCTTTCAGTATAGTTTTCGAAAGAACACTATTAATATAGTGGGATTTTTCGTAACACTAAAAAACTGTTTGGAAATGAAAGAAACTTTTGTCGATTTCACCATCGTTAAACTGGTCAATAAATGCACATGTGCAGCCAATATTCCCAAAAGGGAAACACTACCATGTAATACGACATTCACATTACACTTTCAAAATACACTTTAACTAGATTTCAGTTGTCGTATGCTTTAAACCCCAATTTTAATAGATTTCAAGCCTAATGTGTATAAGGAATAAATTTGAAATTAAAGTAACTATCTCAAAAAAAGGTTGGAATTTTCTTATTTCATAAAAAACCTCCTTGCAATAATTATGAAATTTTAAAATTATGCAATTGCCAACGTGAGTTACATAAGGTAAAATGTCCCGTTGTTTTTAAAGGTTTACTCAGTCTACCTGTCTATCGGAATGTCGGTTTACAGAGAGCTCGAGCTAGTTTCTATCAATAATTCATTAATTGGAGAAATATGACATTCATAAATTAGGAAGTGCAAACTTCTTTTTAACAATTGGGAGCCCGTTGGATTCTGGATTAGAACCCACGACTATGTATGTTGCACAAGGCAACTACTACGACTTGGTACCATAGTTATTCACATTACACTTCCAAAATCCACTTTAACTACATTTCAACTGTCATTTGCCATATAAAACCCTCTATTATACCTAAAATATTGTAAAGAAAATTTCCCGGGAATTCCCGCACTTCATTCCCGGGAAAGCGGGAGCGAAAAAATAAAAAAAACCCTACCAGTCCTCGAACTGTGGGTCGCAAAGACTTAGTCGAACAACTGTAGTGGGTGGGCCTTAGTAATGAAACTGTAAGCTCGGCGATCTCAGGCGCACACTGTAGGCGCGAATATCACAGTCGTTGAACTAACATATAGGTTACTAAATACTCAGTTGGAGATCTGTAAAATACAGTAGTGAAACTGTAGTTCTGAAAGTCTCAGTGGAGACACTGTCGGCACTATGATCGTAGTCGTTTAACTGTAAGTCCCAAATACTTTGTTGGAGAACTGTAAAATACAATGGTGAAATTGTCGACCTTGTGGTGAAACTGTAGGCCTTAGGGTCTCAGTCTGAGAGCTGTAAAACTCAGTGCCGAAACTGTGAGCCTTGATAGTTAAACTATAGACCTGAAGGTATCAGTGGGGACACTGTAGGCACGATAATCGTAGTTGTTGAACTTTGAGCCGTAAATACTCAGTTGGAGATCTGCAGAATGCAAAGGGTGAAAATGTGGGCCTTAATTGTGAAACTGTAGGCCTAAAGACGTCAGTGGGGACACTGTAGGCTCGAATATCGCAGTGTTTGAACTGTGATCCCTAAATACTCAGTTGGAGATCTGTAAAATACAGTGGTAAAAATCTAAGCTTTGGTGGTGAAATTGTATTCGTGAAGGGCTTCGTGGGGACACTATCGTCACAATGATCGTAGTTGTTAAACTGTGAGTCCAAAATACTCAGTTGGAGAACTGTAAAACACTATGGTGAAATTGTGGGCATTGTTGGTGAAACTGTTGGCCTGGAAGTCTCAGTCGGAGAACTATAGATATGAAGAACTGAGTGATGGAAATGTAGGCACTATGGTCTCATTGGAAGAACTGTATATCCGAGAGTCACAGTGCAAAGATGTACCCAGGAATAAATATACGATTGAAACATTCAACATCAATCTACACGTCGAATGATGCTGGGTTGTAAAAAAGGCTTGAGTCTAAGCTCTGCATGTCGTCGTGCCAGTATATATTTCTCGTTGGAAAGCATTGTCAATAAGAATTATTCAGACGGTGAAATAACTAAGACCTAAATCTCTTCATGGTTGTTATTTCGAAAAAGCACATTCGCCAACCATTCACCAGCCTATATTATGATTTTTGGTCCGTTTCACGGTAAAAACAAGTAAGTAAAGTCTAAAGTCGTGCGGGGCCGACTATATTATACCCTTCACCATTATGTAGACCAAAATTTGTGTTACCATTTCTGATTTATATCTGAAAAGATTTGGAGACAATTTTTTGTACTTCTACAAAATCGCTAGAATTAAAAATTAATATACTAATACCCTGAGAATATGGGAAATATAAAGCTAGAGCAATTTTGATGCAATTGTACAAAATAGCATTTATGATTTATCGGGCGATACATATGTATTCGAGATACAGGACAATTTGAGTAATATTTACAATTTTTTCTACTCAGCAGTGGCGATTTTACAAGGATATTTGTTAAATCTCGCCAAAATATGTGGTCAATTGTGGGTTGTGATATATTATTTGGGCAATTCGGGCGATATTTCCACAAGTCGGGAGTTTTATTGAAAATTCGACCATTCTGTGGAAAGTTTGGCATTACAGTGTGTAAGATATGACTACGATATGGGGAAATCATCACAGAATTTTGTGTAAAATGTGGGTATTTTGGCCATATTAGATCAAGATGACACACTTAATTAGCATATTAAATGTTTTCTCTGTGGAAACTATCGAGTCAATTGGAGGAAACTCCCATTGAAAATGGATCTAAAATATGAACCATTCCTCCATATTTCCCCTACTCTGGTGTACATATATATGGGAGCTATATCTAAATATGAACCGATTTTGACAAATTTGACATGCATAGTTAGAATTATAATCCTACTATCTCAGCAAAAACATAATAAAATAAGAATAATTTTGGCCTCCGTGGTCATATGGGTGTAAATCGGGCGAAAGATATATATGCGAGCTATATCTAAATCTTAACCGATTTCAACCAAATTTAGCATGCTTAATGATACTACTCATACGTACTCCTTGTGCAAAATTTGAAGCAAATCAGGGCAAACCTCTTGCTTTTGAGGCCATATGAGTCTAAATCGGGCGAAAGATATATATGGGAGCTATATCTTAATCTGAACTGATTTTAACCAAATTTAGCACACTGAATGATACTCTTAAACGTACTCCTTGTGCAAAATTTTAAGCAAATCAGGACAAAACTCTGGCTTTTGAGGCCATATTAGTCGAAATCGGACGAAAGATATATATGGGAGCTATATCTAAATCTGAACCGATTTCAACCAAATTTAGCACAATTAGCAATACTATTAAACGTACTCCTTGTGCAAAATTTGAAGCAAATCAGGACAAAACTCTGGCTTTTTTTGGCCATATAAATGAAAATCTGACAAAAATATATATAAGGGAGCTATATCTAAATCTGAACCGATTTCAACGAAATTCAATAGCGATTGTCTTTGAGCCAATGTAAAACTCTGTGCCAAATTTGAGGATAATCGGACTTAAACTGCGAGCTGTACTTTGCACACAAAATTACATATACAGACACACACAAAAAAATTTCACGAAAATTTTTCCAATTAAAATTTTAATTGAGTTTTAAAAAATATTCAATTAAAAATTTAATTTATTCAACAAATTTTTTTAATTGAAACAAAAATAATAGTATCAATTAATTTTTTAATTGGATCAATTAACTTTTTAATTGACCTTCAATTAATTTTTTAATTGATACTATCATTTCTGTGATTGAAGACATTTCAATTAAAAATTAATTGGATCAATTAATTTCGTGATTGAATCAGAAAAAAATTTTTTGTGTGCAGACGGACAGACAGACAGACGGACATCGCTAAATCGTCTCAGAATTTAATTCTAAGACGATCGGTATACTAAACGATGGGTCTCAGACTTTTCCTTCTTGGCGTTACACACAAATGCACAAACTTATTATACCCTGTACCACAGTAGTGGTGAAGGGTATAATGAAGAAATATATTTCACGATGTCAAATCCACGCATCACACCAACCGCCTCGGGTTCTAGCTTCGCTGTACCAAGAGTATTGAATTGAAAAGTCAATCACCACATTTCCAAAATGATTGTTAAGTAGTTACTTTTAATTGATAAAAATTTTGAAAGCATTTTTAACATTTTTTATTTCATACCACTGTGCGAATTAATTTGGGGCTCACTTTGCCCCATGGGGAACGTATTTTCGCCACTAGTTTATTCACTTTCACTGACATGATCAAAAGACGAGTACACTCCTAGGATGATGTGGAAGAAGAGTGTGAAATAGTACCAAATAATTACAATACGGAAATAAATCGTGGTTACAAATAAATTGTTGTTGCGCAGATCAATAGGAGTTGTGTGGTTGAGGTTTGATTTCAATAATTATAATATATTACATATGACATTATTTATATCATCAGTTTTTATTAATTTGTTATATTTCTATTTTGGAAAAACAAATCGAATCGAACCAAAAAACCTTAGTAGTAATAATAATATAATAAAGTATGACTCTGAATCTTCAAAATTAACCAGCATTACCAAAACAACTACTGATAAAAGATATAACCATAATAATAACAAATTACCAGTTAAAATGAAGTTTTAATAGTTTTTGTTATCAAACAATAGAAGATTTGACACACGTTCAGTTATGCCTTTAAATGTCTTCCGCATTGAATTTCAATGAGTCGCTGCCCTCCCCATCCCATTATAAAAAGTGAACCATCGTTATTCGCTTGGAATTTATTTGTTAATCGTAACAGTTACTTTGTGTAAAAGTAAAATTATGTAAAGTTTTTTTTTTTAATTGTTTGAAATTAGATCAAGTTAAATAAGTGCGTGACTTTATTTTTTAAATCGGCTAATAGGATCTATTATGTTTATTTTTTGGATATTTACGATATGATGGATATTTATGTAATAAGAGAAGGGGAGCAATTGATTAAACCCTTTCACGTCTTTTGGGGAAATTGTACTAATTTCTGATTCTGAAGCGACACAGGAAAAAGCAATGAAAATGCTCATTATAGATCCGTGTAAAATCGGATTAAAAGCAATGCATTTTACACGGGCTTGCCATAGGCTGGAAGTGATTCTGTTAAGTACCCGTTGCATTTATTTCGCATCAGTTCTTCAGATGTTATGCTACTTCGATATTTTGGATTTTTTGTTAGAATTTTGCCTTAGAATTTTTAATGCCTAGTAAGATTTAGAAAAATTAAATTTAACGCAATAACTTCCAAAACATTTTTGCCGCAAAATAATTATAGGGTTCTTCTATGCTACAACTAGACCATATAACATTCATTGGAGATGATCTAAATTTGCACTACTTCCAGATCACATTTTTTTCCGGCTGGACAACCCTAGTTTTGCAATCTGTCAACTGACAACTCTCTCGTGAAATTTCCCTTAGAATTTTTAATGCCCTGTAAAATTTAGAAGATTTAAATTTATGTCTGAAATAACGCAATAACTTCCAAAATATTTTTGCCGGAAAATAATTATAGGGTACTTCTGTGCTACAACCAGACCATATAACATCCATTGGAGATTATCTAAATTTGCACTACTTCCAGATCACATTTTTTTCCTGGAAAATAAAAAAATATTGGGTGCGCAAATTAGTAATGCAGAATTGACAACAGATGGCGTGGTGTAGAATAGGAGGGTTTCGTGGCTGGGCATAGTGTTGCCAGTATTGGGGATTTTCCCCAAATTGGGGATATTTTTTCGTGAATGGGGACGAAATTTCTGAGTTGGGACATGGGTATTTGGTGGGGAATTCCCATACAATTGGGGATTTGTTCGAAATCGATTTAGCATACTAAATTAGCATCAAATTTCTACATTTTTACAAAAGAAGCCCATCACTTCGTGAACATTTAAAAAAGAAAACTGTGTATCGATGAAATTAATTCAATTTTTGGCCATGAAGCTCCGTCAAGGACCAGTGTTTATCGATGGTATGGTAAAATCAACAATTTGTCCATCGCTCAAAAAATGCTCGTGTCGATTGGTCGAAACAAATGCTCCAAATACGATCGCGATGCTTCGCAACACATTTATGACATCGAGACAAGTGGTGAAACGTGGATTTACGCGAATGATCCCGGAAGTAAACAGCAGTCGACTGTATGGGTGTTTCAAGATTAACCAAAATCCAACAACAGCTGCTCGCGAACAAATAGAGGGTTTTTTGAAAGTCGGTTTTTGAAAAACCGGACTTTTTCCAAAACCGGCGGACGGTGTTTTGTGAAACAAATATCCGGCATAACAGGTTCATCCGGTTTAGATAAAAGCACGAAATATTGAAAGGAAAATCTAAATAAATACGATAATTTATTAAAGAAAATTTTATATTCCTGAAAATTTCATTACAAGCCCAAGCAAAATTCATTGGATACGATCCAAGTTGTCAATACTTCCGGATCAAAAATTGGGGATAATTTTTTTGGAAGCTCTCATTGTGCAGTGGAATCCATTGAAAGGTTTATTGACTTCTGCATTAGGGAAACACTATATACCAGAGAAATGCGTCTTCTGTGCTAAGCATAACCATCTAGTGTGGCCATTTTAGCATTTTTGCAGCTAAATTTAGCTAAAAGAAATGCTAAATACAAATTTATAAATTTAGCATTTTTAGCATTACTCGATCCACAAAATTTGAAATACGTTAGTACTTGTTGGAGTAATAAAGTCGTTCATTTTTATATAAGATTCAGAGCGGTTTGACAACGATAATTTAGTATATCAATTAACTCAGAAGCAAAAATGTCGATGTCCGTCTATGTATTTTTTTGTTGAAAGTACACGGACGAAAAAGATTGTTTTTCATATGTTTGGGTGTAAAAATTATATGTTTGGAACTAAAATTTTTTAACACAATATTTTTAAGTGCAAGCATATAATGTTCATAAACTAGCATAACATGTTTGGGACATATATGTTAATATGTTAGAACATACTATGTTTGGGACATAAAATGTTTGTAAATATAATATGCTTGGATGCAAACATATATTAATTTAGAAATAGCCTATAAACATATTTGTGTTTAGAAAGAGTACAGTACAGTACAAACAATATTTTGTTTGGACCAATCCTGAAAATATATATGCTTGAAGCAAAATGTGTCTGGGGCATATGTTACAGAAGCTATTTCTTGAGGGTGTATAGGGCGTAATTCAAGTCCATTCGTCCTCGGATTTGACGAAATTTCTTGCTTAAACAATACTTGGCGTATTTATTAATCGATTTTCATACAACTTTCCAAACCCACCACAACTTCATAAAGTTAGCAAACATTTTCATAAAATGGCGATATTCTCATTTATTGTCACATTTTGATGAACGAAGGGTTTCAATCCTTTCAGCCTAAAAAAAATATTCTTATCGTTTGGGATGGCTCAATAATACTCGTACATGGCATGACATCCTTTAATCCTAATGAAATATATTTCTAAGGCAAAATTGAACACAAAATTTAAAAAAAATACGGCTAATTTAATATTGATTACAGCATTTTTTACTATTATTTCAATGCTGATTTACCAGCAACAATTTTTGAGATCTGGTCACACTGCTCCCATTCGTATTTTAAAGACAAGCTATTTTTGACCTCACGATAAAAAAATTTTTCAGTGCATTATTGGTATAACTACTGCTGTGTACAAATTTATAAATAATGTGCATCATTCTTTCTTATAAATATATAAATAATTTCCATAAACCTTGGGATTCTCCAAGGTTTGGGATATAACAGACAGTTTGTCACCTGTCTTGAAAATATCCGGAAGGCAATTATATGCATAAATTATTGAAATACATATTAATGATATAACTTCTTTAAGCGATTAGTTTACTATGAAATTTCATTTAATTAAAATCTTATGTCATTTCATGTTCATATACATTCATATACGTTGCCGGGAGAAGAAAAAAATTACATGTATTAATCTTTAAATTTCTTAATATTCCTCTTTACAAATTTCTTCGTGAGTTTACAAGGTAACTGCGGGCGGCTACCACAAAAGCCGGTCTATTTGAAAGCGAAAGTTTTTTCTATTTCAAAATAATTTCCTCATAAAAATATAACATAAAATAAATTTATTGTGATTTTAAGATTCGTCGAAGCTTGATATCGATTAATTATGATTGCATAAAAATGAAGTTTAATTTTTTTATTGGTTTCGGCATTTATTATTATTTTTGTTCAAAATGTTGATGCTTCACTCTTTCTTGAAAATGCAAATCTATGTTGATTATGTAAAGCCCCATGGGGTAGCTAGTTTAAATAAAAACTGAATAGACATATAGACAAACGATTGCAATCAATCAAAATATATAAAGTGGTGAACTTCAATTTCATTCGCAAAAACTAAAAAACTTCATTTCTTTTTGTGGCCATTTACGTTCAACGAACTTAGTTTTTGATTTACGTCAACACTACGCAACTTCTTGTCTACTAAATTTGATTTATGTATATAATACACGTACAACGATGAAGATGAAGACGACAACGTCGACATTATTGAAGTAACCGTTATATGTTTAACTTTTCAGTTTATTGATTATCTTCTATTATGTCATTAATGGCATATCTTTTGATTTATGTTGCATTTTTAATTTCTCACGCTCTTTTTATTTTGTCTCTCCCACTCCATCTCTCTCTCGTTTTAACGCAGCATTCAAAAACGATAAGCTTCAAAGCAGTACTGCCGCCGCCGTCGCTTCCACATCTAACAGCTCGTCTAAATCAAATTTGGATCACATGCCTGCCACCACAGAGTCACAAGCTTTAAAAGAAGCCCTCAGCAAATACAAGCTTTTGGAAGCTGATTACAAATCATTACACGATAAACGTTTACAAGATGTAAGTATTTTGTTGTTCGTCTTGTATTCATTTCCGTAAACATTGAGTGTCATATATATATATATATAATCTTATGAGAGTTTACATAGCAATCAATACATATTATTGTGAATGGTTTGTACGATAACCGATGTGTTTACAGAGCGCACACTATTCACTCAAATTCTGTTTAGAGAACGAGAATTCTAGATTTGAAAAACATTATATTCTCTTATGGCGTTTTCTTTTCTTGTAAAAAATGCACACTTTTTTTGCATTTTGCCCGGAAAATGTACTCTTTAGGTTCTTTTCTAAAAAAAACAGGCAAAAGTGCGAAAAGGCTTCGAATTCTGTTGTGAAAATAGCGCCACGCATAGAGGCAAATTACGGGCATTTTCAGCACTGCCAACAAACGAGAGTGCTGCGATTGCCCTGTTTCCTTCTTTGAATTCTTTTCTGCCCGCTGAAATGATAGCATTTTTTTAGGTTTCTGGTAACATTTTAAAAATGCGCATTCTGTACAGACAAAATGAAGGCAAAGCACTTTTTTCAGAAAAGAAAACACCATTAGAAATGTTGTTGTCTTGTTTAATTTAAATTAAATCAAAAATTGTTATTGTACTAAAAAAAAGTGTCATCTACTGTGCGACAAACAACAGCGCTGTGTATTAGTTTGAGTCACCTATACATATATTGGCCTTTCCCAAAAAAACGCAAGGTAGAACGATTTTCATACACAACACCATATCATGTATTTATTGGTATGGTTTTCCTTAATTCCTATATTAATCGGGTTTAATTAGGTTTCTTATTGTGAATGCCGATAACCATGGCACAAAAAATGTCATTACTAATAAAAGGTGGCACACAAATTTTAAAAAAGTGGAACAAGAAGCATAACACTCTAAACAAACCTTACATACCATTTATGTTCTATTTAATTCAAAATGATCCGAAAAGTAAAGTCAGAAAAGTTGCTCGTGAGCAGAACATACAGTATGCAAAATCCGTATTCGTACACCCGCGAGGAAATAGGAAAATCGCTATAATTTTAAGGTGTGTAATACCAATACCAAAAACTTTTTCATATTAATATTGTTTATGCAAAATACAAACCATACAAAAAAATATGGCACCGTATTGCATCAATTCTAATGTAGATGGCACGTTTTTCATTTTATTTGAAACAAAATCCGTATTCGTACACAATAACATATATGAAAAAAAATTATTTTACAATATATTATAACTAAAGTTAATATTTTGTTGGATATCCTTTTTGTTTTAGAACTGCATTTAGACATCTTGGAGTGGATTCGACAAGTTTGGATGTTAATTCTGGGGATATTTGATCCCATTCAATTTTTAATGCTGTTTTGAGGTCCTTTACGTTTCTAATATCGTATTTTTTAATTTTTCTTAAAAATTGACCATTGGTTCACAATAGGATTGAGGTCTGGACTTTGGGGTGGTGTCTTCAGATATTTTGGACAGTTGTACAGGATCCAAAGGCTGGAATCTAGAGTGGTGTGTTTCGGATCGTTGTCCTGTTGGAAGATAAAGTTCTGGGACAAACCTAATTTTACGGCACTCTGTTTCAAGTTTTGCTTCCAAATGTTTATATAATCCTTTGCTGTCATTATTCCATCCACAAAATTAAGGTTTCCAACGCCTGCTGCGGAAAAGCACCCCCATACCATCACTGATCCCCCACCATGCTTGAATGTACGAATTAGGTTATGGCGTGATAAGCATGTATTTTTCTCTCGCCAAATTTTTATGCGTCCATCGTATACTTTGATGTTGAATTTTGACTCATCAGTAAAAATAACTCTTTTCCAGAAGTTAAAATCTTCATTTTTGTATTTTTTAAAGAATGTAATTCTCTTTTGCTTATGAAGCCTGCTGATAATAGGTTTTCTGACAGCATACCGGCTCTTAAATCCACATTTTTTTAAATAATTTCTCACTGTCTGGAGGATAACACGTATTCTAAAATGTTTTTCTAAACTTACAGCCAGTTATACCTCATTTACTGTCGGATCGATGCGAATTTGATGGCGAAGGAATGAACAGTGTCTCCTTGATAGCTTGATAGGAACGGTTAACTTTTCGACGTTGTTTTTTTGACTGGCCACAATTTTTGAATTTTGAAATAATATATTGTATTGTAGAAGCACTGCGCTTCATTAATTTTGCGATCTCACGTAAAGATTTTCCACTTTTATGCAGATCTATTACAATTTTTCGTTGTTCGTCCGAAAGTTCGCTTGATTTTTTACCTATATCGATTTTCGCGTGCTACTTGCAGAAACAACACTAAATTTGATTTATTTCGATAACACAGGGCTCTATAACCAAAATGCAAAACACCGAAACAAAGTTTTGTTAAAAACTCCCATTAGAATGAACAGTAAAAACAGGGATGTCAAGTGTACGAATACGGGTTTTGTTTCAAATAAAATGAAAAAAGTTTTGCTATTACACACCTTAAGTTTATAGCGATTTTCCTATTTCATCGAGGGTGTACGAATACGGATTTTGCATACTGTATCTCCAAAACGGATTCAACATATATTAAAAAATGAGCTTGGGCTAAAGCCATTTAGGTTACAAAAAGTGCAATAGCTCACCGATACACAAAAAGATAGACTGAAAAGAACCAAAGAGTTGCTTCGCTTAAACGAAAGTGGCCAGTTACCGAATTTGGTTTTTTTTTCTGACGAGAAGCCATTCCAAATTAAACAGTTTGCGAACAAACAAAATGATGGGGTTTACTTGCCAAAGAGGTCAGCTGAAAATGTATACCTTTGATTGGCCGCCGTAACGGCCAATGGCTCGTATTCTTCAACCATACACGCAGAAGAGAAATATAATCACCTCCTAGAGCAAATTGGTATTTTTGGATGGGGAACCGCAAAACTGTTGTTTTCTAACCAAACATAAAATTTTATCGAAATCCGATACATAACATCCGAGAAAATAATATGGTTACGAAAAACATGTTACATGTTCACCGTCCAAAATAACATTTTTTTTTTTGCTCTAGGAGGTTATCATATTCGGGAAAAATGTTCTGAGGACAGTATTGAAGCCCTGGTCAGACAAACATTTCATGTGCCTTGCTTCATTTCTACAACGCAATGACCACCAAAACCCACGGATATCAGTCGGTTGACTTTTGTGCCTGGGCCATTTTGGAGAGTAAGATTTATACTTAAAAAAGTGTCGATTATCTCAAGATGGTACTTTGCTGGGAATGGGCCAAAATATCGCCACATTCCCGCACCACTTTCTCGGTCGTTTGAGGGCCATGATTCGTTCCAAAAATAGCCACTTCGAACAAATCTAAACTGATTCTAAAAATTAATGTTATTTATGACATTTTTACTTTTGAACAATAAAATTTAAAAAAAAAATGCATTAAGGAATATAGTGCTTTACTATGGTGCATTGGTAGCCACCGTGGTGCAATGCTTAGTATGCCCGCCTTGCATACACTAGGTCGTGGGTTCGATTCCCGCTTCGACCGAACTCCAAAAAGTTTTTCAGCGGTGGATTATCCCACCTCAGTAATGCTGGTGACATTTCTCAGGGATTCAAAGCTTCTCTAAGTGGTTTCACTGCAATGTAGAACGCCGTTCGGACTCGGCTATAAAAAGGAGGTCCTTGTCATTGAGCTTAACATGGAATCGGGCAGCACTCAGTGATAAGAGAGAAGTTCACCAATGTGGTATCACAATGAACTGAATAGTCTAAGCGAGCCAGATACATCGGGCTGCCACCTAACCTACTATGGTGCATTACACATCAGCCACCCTGTATAGTTGTAAACCTTGCTTCGTTGCTAAAGAACTGATCATATCCTCCCCCACCCCACATTATTGATAAACATATTTTAACTATTAATTGAGCTTTTATATATTCAACCATACATAACTCATTTCTAAACTTTTGATTACGTTTTTCTTTCACTCTTTATTTTTGTCCTACAATTACAGTTGAAGACTTTACAAACTGCCCATGAACGTGAACTGGCCACATGTCACGAAACCGTTCGTCTCTTACAGCAACGTCTCAATGAACGTGATGAACAATTTGCTATGCAAAAACGCCGTAAAGTACCCGTCGATTATTATGCGCTCAAAGCCAAGGTATGTTATGCAGCCAAAATGGGGAGATTAAATGACTTCCACAAGAAATTCCCTTCCCTTCATTCCCCTGGTATGGACACTTCAACTTATATCGGTCATTCCTCTCAGCCAATGGTCAGTAAATTTAATGAGACGCTGACGCCAATGGCATTACACCGACAAACGCTACATGCTACAATTAGACCTAAACCTATGAGTTACTGGTCTAAACAATTGTCCACATCGCCGTTGCCGTCGTCGTTGTCATCGTCAAGTGTGAAAAATGTTCATATGCTGACCATTAGCCTATTGTTGTTGTTTATGTTGATGTATAAATGTCGTTTTATTTTTGGACTTTTAACGGGCAGTAGCTTTTATGCAACAATTGTAACAGTTTTTATGATTTTAATTTACAAATTAATTACTCCATTATTGCATAACTAGTCCATCGTCTATCCCTCAATCTGCCAATTCATTCATAGTTTAATGATTAACTCTTTCGTATAATTTCCAACTGTATATCAGTCTATGCATTTTTTTCTTCACATTAAATCTTTATTTTTTGTTTGTTTTTTTTTTTTCTTTGCGTTTTAAACGAGAAAACTCATGTGAAATTGAAGTGAAATGATCTTGCTTTTGTTGTCATAGCTTATTTTTATTATTATTTTTATAGTGTACAATTAATGTTGTTGTCATTGGTGTAGATGAGGTTGATGGCGATCATTACTATCTTCTGTATTATATAACAATAATATAAAAATAACTAATTTTGTATAAACTATGAATGCGTGGTGTTTGTTGAATTTATTTAATTTCGATAGTGTCGTCTTTATTGATATTTTTATTTGACTAATGTGTGTTGATAGCTTAATTTGGAATTAAATGCTCTTTTTTTAAATTGGAGTAATCTTTTGTGTAATTTGTTTATTTATCATTTTATGCAAATATAGCAACAAAAAAATTATTCTCCATGGTGTGCTATCTTTGCACTATGGGACCAGGGACCATTATGCGGAATTATATATTTTCAAAATACGAAAATTTATAAATAACAATACCGAATGCTTTGATAAACGATAGTAAAAAAAAGCATGGTAACCCTCTTTACACTCTACTGGCAACCCCACATACTCTGTACTCAAATACCAAATAGCGAGTCTTTATAGACAACCCTATATTCTGTAGTGGCAACCCTAAATACTCTTTATTCAAAGACCATTGCCAACACTGACACTGCTTCGTCGTTGTAAAACTAAGATGTCACTAACAGCATAACCAATATAATCGACTTGACCTCAGCGACTTCTCCCGCTCAACAATATTTATTGCCGCAGCATCTGACACCGAATATTGTTGTACCAGTTCTGGAAAGTGCACCTTTTTTGCAATTTAATTGCAACGGGCTCCGAGGTAAGATCAGTAAGATTGTAGATTTTATGAATCTGAAGAGAATCAGGGTCTCTGTGATCCAACAGACAAAGATAAATGCCACCTGTATGTATGGATCGCATAAGGAATGTAGGTTGAGGCCTGGCTTGCATATTGCACCGTTCTGTGCAGTATAGACTAGAGGTCTGCACAATTCCATTTTTAAATGCAGAGTACACGTGTATTTGCTACATTAGTACATCTATTTGAGAGAGTCGCAAAACAATTGGTACACATTTTGATGAACACCAAAAGCCACGAGTAACTTCTTGTTGCTACTCTGATGTCTTCACTACCAACAAACACATATTCCTCTTTCTCTCTTATTGAAGTGTACTCAGAGTGATCACGTTGAGTATGTTGCGAGAACAAAACTTCATAGAGTACTCCATGTACCACGTGCAGTTTCAGAAATACAAAAAAAAAAAAACAGTTACTCTCCATACTCGGTTACTCGGTTTGTTATAGAGAACTGCAAACGTTAAGGTAAATGTGTGTCATACATAAATATATGAAATATGTGACATACATGCATATCTATGATTAATAATAATGGAAAGTTTTGCTTCGCACATATCTGAGAAATACTTGTGGTACCACGTGAAGTGAAGAGAATCCATGTTGTACTTTTTCTCAAGTACTTTTTTTCGCAACACATATTGTTTCGGATAAGTACTTGGTGGTATTTGACAAGCAAGTGTTCTCTTCACTTCACTACTTGCGCTCTAAGAGAAAGACAGTATATGTACTATATTCGACAGCGAATTGCATACATGTAGTGAAAAGTTATTCGATGCAGACCTCTAGTATAGACCTATCACGCACGTGCCAAACACTACTGACTCTTACAGAAAAGTAGCATTCAAGTCCAGGGCTGCCGAGATAGAGATATACAACGTTCATATACCGCCGGCCTCAGAGACTACACCGCCACTTCAATGGGTTATCGATCTAAATTTGCTGGTCCTCTATTTAGGGAATTTGTAATAAAGTCGAAAATGATGTGATCGCAATCACATTAGATTACCTCATGGTGAGTTAAGCAATGAGATGCGCGATGTATTTTAACATCAGACGACGTGATGTTGATTTAAGCATGAGGTTTTTCGACGGGCTATACTCCAGGTTATAGGCCAAACATTGAGTGATTGTTGCGTGGACATAACCGATTGGTGCTAAGAGAGAATGCTTTGGCATTCTCTCCTGGGTAATAGCCGTCCTCTTCGTGGACATCGGGAATACGTCCCTACCGGTAGAAACCAAACGTTGTGTTCTTAATTATCTGTGCGGGCACCACTCGTGTGTGGTATTTAGGGATAGAAAGCCGAGACCCTGTAGAGTGAAAAAGGGAGTTCCCCAAGGTAGGGTGATATCTCCGGCACTTTTCAACCTCTACCTATCATCCATTTCACCACCTCCGGACGGCGTTGAAATTGTCTCATATACGGGCGACTGTACAATCATGGTATCTGGGCCCGTAGTTGATGTCATATGTCATCTTGCTGATCTTACCCACACTTTTCACTGCATGGACAGCTGAAGTACGCAGGCAGTTGATGAATATGGAGTCTATTGCGAGATAATTCTTACTACAAACCAGTGATGGAAAATACAATTTTTAAGAAAGTACAAAAAAGGTATTTTTTGAGCGAAAAAGTACTTTTCACTAAATTTCAACAAAAATCCCATTGGGTGATTATTGTCCAGAGCTTCGTTAGACTGAATTTAAAGCGAATAAAATTTTGTTTGTCAACTCCTCAATTTAAAAAAAATTTAAAAAGTTTTCTATAGAAATAAAATTTTGAGAAAATTTTCTATAGAAACAAAATTTTGACAAAATTTTCTATAGAAATAAAATTTTGACAAAATTTTCTATAGAAATAAAATTTTGACAAAATTGTCGATAGATATAAAATTTTGACAAAATTTTCGATAGATATAAAATTTTAACAAAATTTTCTATAGAAATAAAATTTTGCCAAAATTTTCTATAGAAATAAAATCTTGACAAAATTTTCTATAGAAATAAAATTTTGACAAAATCTATAGAAATAAAATTTTGACAAAATTTTCTATAGAAATAAAATTTTGACAAAATTTTCTATGGAAATAAAATTTTAACAAAATTTTCTATAGAAATAAAATTTTGACAAAATTTTCTATAGAAATAAAATTTTGACAAAATTTTCTATAGAAATAAAATTTTGGCACACTTTTCTATAGAAATAAAGTTTTGACAAAATTTTCTATAGAAATAAAATGTTGACAAAATTTTCTATATAAATAAAATTTTGAAAAAAACTTTCTATAGAAATAAAATTTTTACAAGATTTTTTATAGAAATAAGATTTTGACAAAATTTTCTATAGAAATAAAATTTTGACAAAATTTTCTATAGAAATAAAATTTTAACAAAATTTTCTAAAGAAATAAAATTTTGACAAAATTTCCTATAGAAATAAAATTTTGACAAAATTTTCTATAGAAATAAAATTTTCACAAAATTTTCTATAGAAATAAAATTTTGACAAAATTTTCTATAGAAATAAAATGTTGACAAAAAACAAAATAAAATTTTGACAAAAAGAAAAATATTTTGACAAAATTTTCTGTAGAAATATAATTGTGACAAAACTTTCTGGTAGTTTTTGGCTCGCATTATTCTCATCGAGAAAATGTTCGTGTGGAAGCGTAATATAGAAGCGCGTGCTTTTTTCGACTAAATCATTCTTGAAATTCAATAAATTGGTGTTTTTGACTATGGCTTTTACAAAATCGAGATTTTATTCCCGCATAAACTTGTCTGTTTTGCCATATTTGTAAAAGATTATTAATTAACAAGCTTGTTAAAGACTTTCTCAAAATATTAAAATATTTTGTCAAAACTATTGTCTACACAAAAGGTACTAAATCATTCGCGGGGGTACTACGGTACTGACCAGGGTGGAAAAAAGTACTATAGTACTGCATTTTCAATGCCTGCTACAAACTACCACAAGATTCTCTCGGTTACATTCGACAGCCTTTTTTTGATGTCGTCTACACATGCTACTGCATTTTGCGATAGAAACAAAGTCCACAAATCGCATGCCGGCAACACTTGAGTGCTGATAATTAAACTTTGGTGACTACATAAAAGGCAATTGGACGGTCAGTGGTAACCCAGCAAAAAATGAGCTTCTAAAAAAGTAGTTTGGATCCCCAACTTGCTGGGCGCCAGTGTGGACACCTCAAACAAGCGACACGTAGTGGAATAACATACATACTTATCAAGCAGACATGCTGGCCTAAGAACTGCGGCAGCATGTCTGCGTAGTACACCCCTGGATCACCTTTATATGGAGGCTAAGATCATCCCTGTGTGAAATCATAATTACATGTTGTCAAAGCAGTATCTCCTCGCAGTAACCACCCAAATAACCAAAATAGAGCCTCTAGACCAGGCAAGATACCAGACAGGTCTGAACAGGATTCATGAAGTTACTGTAGCTGAAGCGTTTAGAAGCTACGAAATTAATAATGTTCCCGGAGCTCGACTGCCGCTCATATCATCGGAGGAAAGAGACCTCCCGCGGCAGATCAGGGTAGTTTTGGCCCAACATGGATAAGGCAAGTGCAACCGCATCAATTCCTACCTATCATTAATTGATAGCAGCGTAGCTGACATGTGTCTCATATGCAACCAAGGGCCACATGATATGCGCCATCTTTTCGCTTGACCACCAGATCACTCTGGACACACCTCCTAATCGCAGAGTTAAAGAGATAAAAATTTGTAACATGAATTACAGGCAAAATTAAACATTCCTAAAATCCCTAAAGGTATACGTTGTCTGTTTCCTACGGATCTGAAAACGTGTTTGCTTCGAAGAACACGAGGCCGAATTTTTTTCTTAATTTAAAAAAGAGTTGATCCACCTTATTGTATTATTTTTTTTTTTTTTTTGTTTTGTAATCTATATGTATTTATTGTCTGTTTGTCATTGAAAATAGTAGTTCTTTAAGTTGGGAGTCATTTTTACAATAGCTTCCTACAATTTTATTCCACCATGATCACCCTATAATATACCTCATATCAGTATACAAAAATAATACTATCAAAATGTATAATATTTTAAACATATATATTTTTTAATTGCATAAAGGTTTCTTCGCTGGAAAGAAGACACACCGAACGTGAAGAGCGCCTCCACATGTTGGTCGAGGCCCTAAGTAAGGGTAGACTCAATGGTGCATTAGATGACCTACTTACCGACAACAATAATCAATGAGATATTTAAAGGGAACATCATAATGATGATTGCGATAAAGTAGCATATTAAGCAAAAAAGAATTTACATAAATAAGAAAATTTTAATAAATTATTGTTTTTTTTTTATTCTTTACAAATTTAGAAAAATGTTTGGTACTTAAGTATAAAATGAGTTATTCTTTTAAGAGATTGAATTTTTCTAAAAACCTCAATCTCATATTACAAACTATTTTTTTTTCATATTATGTCGATACATAATTTTTTCAGAGAATTTTTTTTATACCAAGAAAAAGCAGAGAAATGAAAACCAAAAAAAACTTTGCAAAAGTTATATAAAAAAACAAATAAAGAATATGGACTGAATTTTAAAATATATAAACATTTCATCATATAACTTTAATTGTTATTGCATATTTCAGTATTTAAGATTAAGTTAATATAATTATTATTATTTTTTTTTTTCAAAAAAACAATATTTCTCTTAGAAGTATAAAAATCCCATATATACATTTTATCCATTTAATGCAATATCCGTTTTAAACCAGGAACAACTGTGACGTCCGTTTCTAAAGTATAAAAAGGCCATAATCAAATTTGTTGAAGCCAAATTGAGAGCAAATTTGATTAGTAAAACCAAAAACGATACCGTTCAGTTTCCTTCCGGAAATTTTCCATAGAGATTACATATACAAACATACAAAGCAAATATCTGAATATAGAAATAGCAAATATAACAGTAAAAATAATCAGCAATCAGAAATTTTTAAATAAACTTAAATATTAATAAAAACAAAGAACGTAATATTTACATATTATTGAGTTGGATAAACTTCATATGTAGCTTAGTAATTAGCCGTTATTAAAAATTGCTCTCTTAATCATTTTCTCAATCTCTCTATAGCTCTATTGTTATATACAGTACTTAGAGTACATTCGATATTTATTTCTACACGAGTTTGCTTGTTTTTATGTTCATTTTAACACTCCCAAAATAAGGCACAGTGGTTGACATAGCAAAGAAATTGATATATCACAACATTTACATTAGAGAAATAAAATTTGTTTTTTTACGTTAGAGGTACAATCAGGGTTGAAAAAGTTTTGCACTAAATTTGGTACATTCTATAGGCTGAAAGTACAATCGTACTACAATGAACTATTTGGTACAATTTGAAACATTCATTGCTTAATAACTCACAGCTACAGAAAAATACTAACCAATGTAAGATAGAAACAATACTCTCTTTGGATAATTTGCATAAAAACTTGTAACGTGCAGTTTAAATATTAAGATCACTAAACAATTCTGGTGATGCACATAAAAATGTAAAATCAAGATGTCAGAAACATCTGACGGAATTATTTCCTGGTGTAGATAATATTATAACACCATTCATATGAAAAGTATTAGCTGATATTAAAAATATAGAGATCCTTAAAAGGGCTCAGTTCACAAAGGTCCTTTGTAAACTGAAACCGCGCGTTCCGTGATATCTCAAATTGATGGTAGGTCCTCAAAATCACAATTTTTGTTCTACAAGCTATTAGTACAATTAACAAGACTTAAGTTCGGCCGAGCCGAATCTTAAATATCCACCACCATATAATTGTTTCCTTAGAAAACTCTTCGTCAGGTTACTTGAAAATAAATATAAAGAATTTCAGGTGGATTTGATGACTGATACTCAGCCAAGCAAACATATATACCAACATAGAAATCGGGAGATTTAACACATGGGAATTTATATGTACACCGATGCACACCATATTCGCTACACCAATTTATGGACAGAAAATACTTCCAAATTTTGAATTTCCGGCAAATCGGATAAAAATTACGGTATCTCGAAGTCAAATCGGGAGATCGATCTATATGGGGAGTATATCAAAATCGATCGATATACCCCGTATTCGGCTTAACAGGTTGGCTGATAAGTCCCCGGTCTGACACATAGATGGCGTCGCTAGTATTAAATGCCTATTATTTTTATGTAGTACCAATCTTCAAATGATTCGTGTCAAAATTTGACGTCTGTAAGTCAATTAGTTTGTGAGATAGAGCGTCTTTTGTGAAGCAACTTTTGTTATTGTGAAAAAAATGGAAAAAAGGAATTTCGTGTTTTGATAAAATACGGTTTTCTGAAGGGGAAAAATACGGTGGAAGCAAAAACTTGGCTTGATAATGAGTTTCCGGACTCTGCCCCAGGGAAATCAACAATAATTGATTGGTATGCAAAAGTCAAGCGTGGTGAAATGAGCTCGGAGGACGGTGAACGCCCGAAAGAGGTGGTTACCGACGAAAACATCAAAAAAATCCGTAAAATGAAGTTGATCGAGATAGCAGAGGCCTTAAAGATATCAAAGGAACGTGTTGGTTATATCATTCATCAATATTTGGATATGCGGAAGCTCTGTGCAAAATGAGTGCCGCGCGAGCTCACATTTGACCAAAAACAACAACGTGTTGATGATTCTGAGCGGTGTTTGCAGCTGTTAACTCGTAATACACCCGAGTTTTTCCGTCGATATGTGACAATGGATGAAATATGGCTCCATCACTACACTCCTGACTCCAATCGATAGTCGGCGGAGTGGACAGCGACCGGTGAACCGTCTCCGAAGCGTGGAAAGACTCAAAAGTCCGCTGGCAAAGTAATGACCTCTGTTTTTTGGGATGCGCATGGAATAATTTTTATCGATTATCTTGAGAAGGGAAAAACCACCAACAGTGACTATTATATGGCGTTATTGGAGCGTTTGAAGGTCGAAATCGCGGCCCATATGAAGAAGAAAGAAGTGTTGTTCCACCAAGACAACGCATCGTGCCACAAGTCATTGAGAACGATGGCAAAAATTCATGAATTGGGCTTCGAATTGCTTCCCCACCCACCGTATTATCCAGATCTGGCCCCCTGCGACTTTTTCTTGTTCTCAGAACTCAAAAGGATGCTCGCAGGGAAAAAATTTGGCTGCAATGAAGAGGTGATCGCCGAAACTGAGGCCTATTTTGAGGCAAAACCGAAGAAGTACTACCAAAATGGTATCAAAAAATTGGAAGGTCGTTATAATCGTTGTATCGCTCTTGAAGGGAACTATGTTGAATAATAAAAACGAATTTTGACAAAAAAATGTGTTTTTCTTTGTTATACCGGGGACTTATCAGCCAACCTGTTACGTATGTGTGGACCCAAAATACCGCTTGATTTTGAATTTCAGGCAAATCGCATAAAACTTGGGATGTTTACACACTTAAGAGGTAAAATCTGGAGATCGGTTTATATGAGGTAAATACGAAAACATGAACCGATACACACCATATTCGGGGTACTTATGCATAGACCCAAAATATCTCCAGATTTTGAATTTCATGTAAATCGGATAAAAATTGCGGTGTCTATACCAAAACACACCTATTTGTGGTACTAAAATACCTCTAGATTTCCAATTTCAGACAATTCGGATAAAAACTATGGTTTCTAAAAGCCCAAGAATTAAATTCCGGAGATCGGTATATTTTGGGGCTATACCAAAAAATGGACCGATACACACCATTTTCGACACACCTATTTGTGGTCCTTACATACCTCTAGATTTCCAATTTCAGGAATATGGAATAACAAATACGGCTTCTAGAAATCCAATACCCCAAATCGGGAGATCGGTCTATATGGGGTCTATACCAAAACATGGACCGATACACACCATTTTCGATACACCTATTTGTGGTCCTAACATACCTCTAGATTCCCAACTTCAGCCAAGTCGAACAAAAACTACATTTTCTAGAAGACCAAGACCCCGAATCGGGGGATCGGCCTATATGGTGTCTATACCAAAACATGGACCGATACACACTATTTTCGACACACCTATTTGTGGTCCTAAAATACCTCTAGATTTCCAATCAGTGCCAAATTTCAGGACGATGGCGCCATTATTGAAGACTGTAGCGAGATTACATCGGACTGACGAACATGATTATATCTCTCTGATTAAGAATATAAAGGGTGGTTAAAATTTCAAGGGCCGATGTTGATTTTGAATAAAACACAAACTATTTAGGAAATTATTGCAATTTTATTTTATTATGATATATTGGTATTACTCAATTATGTATGGAACAAAATATCGGCCAAATGGACGCCGCGACCTCGGTTGCACACCTTCATCCGATGGTCCAAATTTTCGATGACGCTGAGGCATAATGGAGGTTCTATGCCGTTAATGTGCCGAATTATCTCATCCTTTAGCTCTTGAATTGTTGCTGGCTTATCGACGTACACCTTTTCTTTCAAATAACCCCCAAAGAAAAAAGTCCAACGGTGTCAAATCACATGATCTTGGCGGCCAATTGACATCGCCATTACGTGAGATAACATGGCCATTAAATTTGTTGCGCAAAAGAGCCATTGTTTCGTTAGCTGTGTGACACCGTCCTGCTGAAACCACATATCGTCCACATCCATATCTTCCAATTAGGGCCATAAAAAGTTCGTTATCATCTCACGATAGCGAACACCATTCACAGTAACTGCCTGACCGGCCTCATTTTGGAAAAAATACGGCCCGATGATGCCGCCAGCCCATAAACCGCACCGAACAGTCACTCTTTGTGGGTGCATTGGTTCTTCGACAATCACTCTTGGATTCTCATTCCCCCAAATGCGGAAATTCTCTTTTATTGACGAATCCACTGAGGTGAACATGTGCCTCATCACTGAAGATGATTTTCTTCGAAAATTGATCATTCACTGTTGCCATTTCTTGGAACCATTTAACACGTTGTTGGATTGTGTATCTCTCCAAATTCAAATTGAGTAAGTCTGAAATAGAGAAATGTCAAATAAAATTCGGAAAAAACTTGGTGTTTAGGTGTGGTTTATATACTTTGTGTAGAATGACAAGCTTTTAAGAGAAAATTATACGTCGCAAACGGAAAGTGTAGAACTTTTTATGAAGAAATATTAACACATTTTGGTCCGTTTGGCCATATTTCGTGCCAAATGTAGCCAATTCGAATAGATATCAACTGATATAGCGCTTTTCTTTGTTGCATTAGATATCAGCCACCTTGTAATATTCAAATTAATATGTTGTTTAAAAGTATCGATATTTTTTCCAATTTCTTTGCCTTTTCATCTACTGTATGAAGGAAATATTTATAAATAATATAAAATATTTTACTTAATAAGTTTTAATGCTTTTTTATTTAAATATTATAAATGATATAGTTCTACCATTTTTTACATTTATTAGTTCTACATTTACTATTTGTAATAACAATCCATCGACTCATAACATAACTACAAAGCATCAGTATTAATTAATTGATATTTTGTATTTTATATATTTTAAAAATATTATTCTATATTCTGAATATATTCGAAATATAAGTACTTACCCACACTTTACCCAAGTAAGTAATTACAAAATATATTCATACATAGTGTCAATTTAAAAATACGTACCCGTGTAGTGGTATTATTATTATTATTATTAGAATATTTTAAAATTTTAAAGATATCTGTATAAAATAATTAGTTAAAACAAAAATTAAACATTAACAACTTTCCCTATATATTGTTTTTTGATTGTGTTTTATCCTTGATCAAATCAATTGATATTTGATCCTTTGTATTTCTTCTCTTAAATCATATACAAAAACAAAAAATTTAACCAATTTTAAACGTATTAAAGTTTAAAGAAAACATAGTTCTTTAAATATTTGAAATTGATGATGAATTAAATAATGTGTGTAGTAATTGATAGAATGTTTTTAGGTTTTTTTTGTAATAAGTCGAATAAAATACATCAGAGATATGATTTTCTCTTTAATTAATTATTATAGAAGAAAAAAATTAAATAAAGAATAAATTATATAAAGAGACTTTTGAAAAGTTAATCGAGTTTTGTTTTCATTTTATATACCTTGTGTTGAAGGAATGACATTGTGAGACAAGATTCTAATACATACACTGAAAAACAACGTGTACACAGTATTTTAAGGACAAACCCCCATTAGTGCTTACGACATTAAATTAAAAAAAAATACTCTAAAATTATATATTATCGCTCGTTTAATTGTTGTTGTAACAATGTGTTGTTTTTGTAGTCCATTTCGAGGAACACTGCGGCTAAATGATATGGTAGTGAGTTGGCTAGATACAGATGCTATCAATTCCAAATAAATAAAAGTTCAGGCGGCTGTACTTGCCTGATCTTAATTGGGCTAAAACCGCCCTGGGGTTCCGTAGGAGGTTTCTTTTTGCCGTGATATGGGCGGTGGCTCGCTTCCGAGAACGGGAATAACATTGTGGCTAGGAGTCACCGTGGTGAAATGAGTAACATACCCGCCCGCCTTGCATAGAAATGGTCATGGGATCAATCCCTCCTTCGACCGAACGCCAACAAGCGGTTCGGACTCGCCTATAAAAAGGAGGACCCTTGTCATTGTGCTAAACATAGAATCGAGCAGCACTAATTGATAAGAGAGAATTTCACCACTTGTGGTATCACAAAGGAGTGAATATTCTAAGTGAACCTAAAATAAAGGGCTGTCACTATACCGAACCTAACCTAACCATCTATACTATGTACTTTTTCGAGACCTGTCAATATGGGGGAAGTCTCTTTCCACCGGTGCTATGGGGATGGCCGACTGCCAATAACAGGACCAAAATCTCCCCGCTTGAGCCACATTATCCTCATGAATCGGGATCAGAAATGGAAATCGACCCCGACATTCCTTTGAGGTGGTTGCCTATACACAATATCGTGAGTTGGATGGTTACTCCGATGACAACCCAGGATGTTCTGCTTCGATAAAATGTAATATGTATAATAACGGGAAGGATTTTGTTCTCCACATAAAAAATCATACATAGGAGCGCTGCGGGGACGCACTTCTGAGGGCATCGTCTGTGGAGTTCATACACCGAAAGAATTTTCTTCGTAAAAAGAACGAAAAATTTCATTAAAAGTACGAAATTTGTCATTGTTTTACAACCAAATTTTCACTAAAAGTACGAAATATTTTGTACTTTTTACGAAGAAAAGTACTTCCAAATTTTTGGTAGTTTGTTAGAACAAAAATCGTAGTTTTTATGGAGAATATTCGTACTTTTTATGAAAAATCTTCGTACTTTTTTTCAAAAATGTTCGAACTTTTAGAAAAAAAATTTGTATTCGAAAGTGCATTTGGTTGTAGTAACAAGTGTGAAAAATGTTATCACTACTTTACATCTTTAGTTTTTGAATAATTTTTAGGTTTATTGATTCACTTTTATTTATAGCGCGCTATCACCCAAATGGGAAGTAGCATAGACATGAATAAAAAAAGTAGAATAAAGGAATACATTCAAGCACATTATCAGAGGCAATTTTATGTCGCGAACTGAAATTTTACAACTTCAATGAAACTTCTTTGTTATTTTAAAGAAAATGTTTCGTACTTCTTATGAAGAAATTTTAACGCAGAATGTTTCGCAATATATTCATAAATTCGTAAAAACTTCTTCACAAAAATCATGAAAATTTAAGAAAGTTTCGTTAAAAGCACGCAACTTTTACGAAGAAAAATTAATGTATACTATTTCGTAGACGTTTCATATATTCGTAAAATGTTCTTCGTAAATTTTACGAAAATTAATGAAAATTTCGTTGTTTTAGTGAAGAATTCTTCGTAAAATTAACGGTGTACATATGCTGCATACACCCAAAGAAGGGGAACATGTAACATGTTTGGGAGCCACCGTGGTGCAATGGTTAGCATGCCCGCCTTGCATACACAAGGTCGTGGGTTCGATTCCTGCTTCGACCGAACACCAAAAAGTGGATTATCCCACCTCAGTAATGCTGGTGACATTTCTGGGGGTTTCAAAGCTTCTCTAAGTGGTTTCACTGTCCTGTGGAACGCCGTTCGGACTCGGCTATAAAAAGGAGGTCCCTTGTCATTGAGCTTAACATGGAATCGGGCAGAGAGAAGTTCACCAATGTGGTATCACAATGGACTGAATAGTCTAAGTGAGCCTGATACATCGGGCTGCCACCTAACCTAACCTAACATGTTTGTCGCAAAAATGTTATTTTCTCGAAAATTATGTATCTGGTTTCGGCAACCTTGTATATGTTTGCCGAGAAAAGAATATCTTTGCGGCAAAAATGTTCCATACAGCGCCCACACATATAATTTAAAATCGAACGTTTTGCCCCTACCGCTAGAGACGCATTCCCTATGTTCTCGTTGACCATATCGTGGAATGGTTGACCATATCGAAGGCCTTCAAACGAGTCAAAACAACGAGGGCCGTCTTGTGACATTACTATGGTTGGTTGAGTCCCCATATTTATATATGCTGCATTGGCAAGTAATGCCGTTGTTGAGTGGATAAATGGCGGCTGTAAAATTATCCACAGGACTGGGGGAGAGTAAATTCTCTATAAAACTGGGAAGGAATAAATGTCTTGGCTACTGGTGAGAGAAGAGTGATCGAAGTCTATATGATTCGAATCTTTAGTAATGGAATCACCCTACTCATTTTTCAGACATCGAGCTCCCTCGGGGCTCAGTGCCTTGAAAGGCATCATTAACTGTGTAAGCTTCGGCTAAGGAAATTTTTGGCGTATCGGTCGCTCGGAGATTAGTAATGTGAAGAAGGTTGTCCATCTTACGATCAGTCACTGTCACGTCGCCTAATATGACTGAAATCCCATCATACCTCCTCCAAATCTCGAGAATGTCTTTAGGGTCCAGAAATTACCTACAACCGAATTGGTTCCGTTGACTCTCTTAATAATATCGAGATTCCGTTCAAGTTGCAGCAGTATTAATACGACTAAGCTCATTTTCAGATGCTTCAACATTAGCTTCAAAATTCCTGGATTGAATGGTTTCGCGCTGTTGATGAAATCAGTAAAATCGGTTGAGGTTAATTATGGCGTATCGCAGCCTCGAAGACAACCAAGAAATCTCTTAGTCGCTCCCAGGCTGCTCACAAAATTGCAGGGTGAAAAACTTCGACTTCGAGAATGTCCTTACGGTGGCACAGAACTTACTTATACCCGAATTGTGTTCGTTAACTCTTACTAATATTTAGATCCAGTTCCTTGAATCAACGGGCAGCAGAATTATTACGACGAAGCTCCTTTCCGTATGCTTCAGCATAGCATCCAACTTTCGTCGGCATCCAACTTGAGGTAAATTATGGCTTCTCTCTGACTTGGAGACTACGAATGAGAAGAATGGCAGTTTCTCTTCGGATCATTCACCGTCACGTTGGCAAATATGTCTAAAATCTCATCACTCTTCCCGACTTCGAGAATGACGGTACGGTGGCCCAGAACTTACTTATACCTGAATTGTATTCTTCTCTTACCAATATCTGGATTCATTTCCGGATTCAAGGGACAGCAGGATTAGTCCGACCAACCTCTCACCAACTTCCGGTGACGTAAATTGTGGCGTCTTTGTGACTATGGTATTATGAGTGCGACGAATCGCTCTCCTGATCACTATATCGCTTTCACAAATAAGAATGCAATCCCATCATTCGGAGTTCGGGAGTGGTCTTACGGTTGTCTATATCTTCCCTGTGCCTGGATTGTATCCGTCGACTCTCTTACAGTTCTCTCACACAAAGAACAGCAGGATTAATACGCCGGAGCTAATTCTTCTGGGAAGTGAGTGGCAATCTGCATATTCTCTGAAATCGTTTCAATTGATGTTTTTAATTGGTAAACGCCCAGAGGTTATTAAATCGGAAGGTCGGACAATGAAGAGAATTTTTGATAGGTGGTCTGAGCCCAGGCGATGCTAAAGATAGATTTGGCGAACTGATGTAATCACACATAATTCTAGCTGTGACATCCTCGTTCACCCTGATAAACGTGGAATCTTCAATTTGCTCTACCACGCCAGGGTATAGCCGTGGTAGAGCAAATTGAAGATTCCACGTTTATCAGGGTGAACGAGGATGTCACAGCTATAATTATGTGTGATTACATCAGTTCGTCAGGATATTCCTGGGTCTCAATCTAACCCATGACATGCAAATAAGAATTTTTACTTGCTGAAAGTTCGTTTTGACTTGGAATATTATTTTTTTTTTTTTTAATTAATTTCCTAATTTTTCTACTATGCCATTTATAATTCCTGATTCATCAGGTTCCCCATCTCTCCACGTACCTTGTCAATACCTACCATTGATCAATTTGCAATACTAGGAGATTAATACAAATTTATATACTTTTCGTATTCCATTTTATTCTTGATTCCGTTGAGATAATTCGAATCCCAAACAACAGCAACATGACACATAAATACAAATTTTGTTTATTTTAAATTTTTTTTGCAGCATTCAATCTTTGATAAATTTTGAAAAAAATTTACATTATGACTGATACTGAATAACTGCTTATCGATTGATTGAAATGAGAACAATAAATTTCATTACACATATGTATTTTTGTTTTGTTTTCGATATATATAAGGATAAATTCGATTTTCCGGTATGGAATTATCGAATGCATATACAGCATATACAATACTTGTGATTGATTATATATGGGTAAATATTAATAACATTTATATATTTGATTATTATTATTATTTTGTAACAACATTTAGATGATTATACTGAATTTTGTAATATATTCTACGACACAATTAACCGTTTTTTATATTTTGTAATAACATTATTTTTCATATAACATTGACAATATCATTATTATTTAAAACAAATAACATTATTGTGATTCACATTTTCATCTAGTAGGGTAGCCAAGATTTACAAAAAAAAAACATTCCAAAAAATATTGGGTAAACTTTAAAAAAAGAGTTATTATTATTTGTACTGAAACTTTATATTTGTTTATATGAGTTTTTTTTTTTCGATTTACTATTAATAAGTTGGAAATTTCTTTTGGATGGGTTCCATACTGATAAGTAGGCATTTTTTTTAGAGAAATCGAACAGAAAATACGGCAAAAATAAATCAAAATTATTTGTCATCATCCTCATCCATCAATTGGATAGGCGAAATCTGCAATTGAAAAAAAAATAACCATATTAAATTAAGTTTCAATAAAAGTAAATTTGAGAATGTCATTTCAATGATATTGAAGACTTGTCATAAGCGTAGGAAGGCCTCTGGGGAGGGGGCTTAGACCCCCCCAGAAAAAATTTAGCCCCCCCCAGAGTTTGAAAACCTATTTACGATTTTACATTTTTATAAAAATTAAACAAATATATACAACCGCACAAAGTTCCGCTAAAGACTTTCATGCACAATCGAATTACTTGGGTTGTGGTAGCAGTTGCCGATGGTAATGTTTGAAGTCTGATATTTATGAAATAGAGCTGTGATTGAACTTATGGTTTAGTTGAATAACTAACAGCCTGTTTTTTGGTTATAAATTCAGCTGTTTGTTTCCATTTTAGTCGATCCACAGAGCTCATTCGACATACAGAAACAGGCTGTAAAGCTCCTTTATTATATTGTTTAGTCTGGTTTAGTCATCTTAATTAAAAAATAGTAATTGGTATTAAAACTATTCTTTCATAAATTAATATCTTAATAATGCTGCAAAAAAGAGTCGCCAAAAAAGAAGTGAAAATGTTCCTTTTGGGTCCGGAAGTGGTGCAAAATTGGCGGAGAAGCGATGAATGTAATAGGAACTCGTCACAGAACGAATGTCCACCGTTTCAACAGCCGTTGCAATAAATTTACATCACTTCTTACGGTGTGATCCGAATTCAGGGTTTTGAATGTGAATTAAAAAATTGTGTGATATTTTCCCAAATAAATAATTTTTATTTATTCGTTTTTTTTATTTGATTTTTGGTCGACCTTTTGTTAGAGTTTTACAAATATGTATAAAGAACTCGAGCTTCAAGAAACATTAATTTATAATAATTTTTATATTTTTTATGATTTTTAATGCATTCTAACGCTTGTTTGAATATTTTCAAAACTTATCGATTTTTCTATAATGGATTTAGCATTTTTGTGGCAAAATTTGAATAATTTTTACCATTTTATTTATTTTTCCTTTTTTTTAAACTATTTGAAAAAAGAAAACAAAAACTACGCATTAAAATATGAAAAAACTGAAGTAAACAACTTCCTGTGTAGTTAATATAATTAACTTCTTTGTGAGGTCATTTTTGGAAGTGCTTTTAAAGTTGTGCCTTTGAAACAAATCCCAATTTTTTTACTGGGAAAAAGTGTGGAACTACTTTTATTATATATTATTTTGATGTCTATTTTTGTATTCTTTTTTTATGAAATAAAACAATAATTTTCCTAGGGGGGGCTATAGCCCCCCCTAGGAAAATTGTCTAGCTACGCTAATGAAACTTGTTTTGTATTACAAGGAGAAGATCTCATTGAGCTCACGACAACATTTTTTTACAGTGACTCTTCGACTTTTTCAAAATACGGAAAATTTTGAAAACATCGAAAAGTCGAGTTTAAATTTTTACGAGTTAGGTCGCGACTTTCAACTTTTTCGTCAATATTCTGTCACAAATAGCTAACAGGTTGACCATAAGCGTAGGAGGGGGCTTAGACCCCCCAGAAAAATTTTAGCACACCCCCCCCCCCCAGAATTTGAAACTCAATGATTTTCCATTTTTCAATAAATGTCAATAGTTTTTTTTTTAATTTTTATAAAAATTAAACAAGTATAACAATCGCACAAAGTTCCGCTAAAAACTTTCATGAACAATCGAATTACTTGGGTTGTGGTAGCAGTTGCCGATGGCAATGTTTGAAGTCAGATATTTATGAAATAAAGCTGTGGTTGAACTTATGATTGATTTAGTTTAGTCAATTTAATTAACAAAATAGTAATTGATATTAAAACTATTCTTTCATAAATTAATATCTTAATAATGCTGCGAAAAAGCGTTGCCAAAAAAGTAGTGAAAATGTTCTTTTTGGGTCTAGAAGTGATGCAAAATTGGCGGAGAAGCAATGAATGTAATATGAGCTTGTCATAGGACAAATGTCCACCGTTTCAACAGCCGTTGCAATGAATTTGCATCACTTCTTAAGGTGAGATCCGAATTCAGTGTTTTGAATGTGAATATAAATAATTTTTATATTGTTTTTATGATTTTTAATGCATTCTGACGCTTGTTTGAAACGTTTTTCCTCGAATAATTTCCAAAATTATCGATTTTTCTATAATGGATTTAGCAGTTTTGTGGCAAAATTTGAATAATTTGTACCAATTTATTTATTCTTACTCTTTTTTAAACTATTTGAAAAAAAAGAAAACAAAAAATTACACATTAAAATATGAAAAAAATTAAGTAAAAAAACTTCCTGTGTAGTTAAAATAATTGAGGACATTTTTGGAAGTACTTTTGAAGTTGTGCCTTTAGAACAACTCACAATTTTTTTGCTGGGAAAAGTGTGGAACTACTTTTAGTTGCTTTATTATAAATTAATTGTCGAGTTATTTTGATGTCTAATTTTTTATTCAATTTTTGAAATAAAACATTAATTGAAGCTACACGCTCACAAAAAATCGCTTCTGTAACATATACTCCCAAACATATTTTGCTTCAAGCATATACATTTTTGGCTATTGTCCAAACATTTATATGTTTGATCTCTTCCAATATATAATATGTTTGAAAGCATATTGGTCTAAAAAATATATGTTTGGGTAGTCAATTTCTAAACATTTTGTATTTTTGCATCCAAATTCAATAATGTTGTCTTCCAAAAAACAATATGTTATTATGTGAACATATAATATGTTTGGGAGCATTTCTCCCAAACAATATTGTGCTCAAAATTTTATTTATTTATTTATATATTTACAATCATAATGAATTATGAAAATAAACAGGTAATATAGGTGCTAACAACAAAGGTTTTCGACCTGAATGCTCAATTTTTTGATACCATTTTGGTAGTACTCCTTCGGTTTTGCCTCAAAATAAACCTCAGTTTCGGTCGCTGTCCACTCAGCCGACTGTCGATTAGACTCAGGAGTGTAGTGATGGAGCCATGTTTCATCCATTGTCACATATCGACGGAAAAACTCGGGTGTATTACGAGTTAACAGCTGCAAACACCGCTCAGAATCATAGACACGTTGTTGTTTTTGGTCACATGTGACCTCGCGCTGCACCCATTTTGCACAGAGCTTCCGCATATCCAAATATTGATGAATGATATGACCAACACGTTCCTTTGATATCTTTAATGCCTCTGCTATCTCGATCAACTTCATTTTACGGTCATTCAAAATCATTTTGTGGATTTTTTTGATGTTTTCGTCGGTAACCACCTCTTTCGGGCGTCCACTGCTTTCACCGTCCTCCGTGCTCATTTCACTACGCTTGAATTTTGCATACCAATCAATTTTTGTTGATTTCCCTGGGGCAGAGTCCGGAAACTCATTATCAAGCCAAGTTTTTGCTTCCACCGTATTTTTTCCCTTCAGAAAACAGTATTTTATCAAAACACGAAATTCTTTTTTTTTTCATTTTTTTCACAATAACAAAAGTTGCTTCACAAAAGACGCTCTATCTCACAAACTAAATGACTTACAGACGTCAAATTTTGACACGAATCATTTGAAGGTTGGTACTATATAAAAATAACATGCATTTAATACTAGCGACGCCATCTATGTGCCAGACCGGGGACTTATCAGCCAACCTGTTACAAAGAAAAAAATTTCAACTATTTTATGGGAAAAATGAACTATCTCGTGCGAAAATTGAATATAGTCGGCCCCGCCCGACTTTAGACTTTCCTTACTTGTTATACCCTCCACCATAGGATGGGGGTATATCAACTTTGTCATTCCGTTTGTAACACATCGAAATATTGCTCTAAGACCCCATAAAGTATATATATTCTGGGTCGTGGTGAAATTCTGAGTCGATCTGAGCATGTCCGTCCGTCTGTCTGTTGAAATCACGCTAACTTCCGAACGAAACAAGCTATCGACTTGAAACTTGGCACAAGTAGTTGTTATTGATGTAGGTCGGATGGTATTGCAAATGGGCCATATCGGTCCACTTTAACGTATAGCCCCCATATAAACGGACCCCCAAATTTGGCTTGCGAGGCCTCTAAGAGAAGCAGAAGGTACATGGTGTTAGTATATGGTCTCTAACAACCATGCAAAAATTGGTCCACATCGGTCCATAATTATATATAGCCCCCATATAAACCGATCCCCCGATTTGGCTTGCTGAGCCTCTAAGAGAAGCAAATTTCATCCGATCCGGCTGAAATTTGGTACATGGTGTTGGTATATGTTCTCTAATGACCATGTAAAAATTGGTCCACATCGACCCATAATTATATATAGCCCCCATATAAGCCGATCCCCAGATTTGACCTCCGGAGCCTCTTAGAGGAGCAAAATTCATCCGATCCGATTGAAATTTGGTACGTGGTGTTAGTATATGGTCTCTAACAACCATGCAAGAATTGGTCCATATCGGTCCATAATTATATATAGCCCCCATATAAATCGATCCCCAGATTTGTCCTCCGGAGCCTCTTGGAGGAGCAAAATTCACCCGATCCGGTTGAAATTTGGAACATGTTAGAATGTGGTCTCTAACAAACACGCAAGAATTGGTCCATATCGGTCCATAATTATATATATCCCCCATATAAATCGTTCCCCAGATTTGATCTCCGGAGCCTCTTGGAGGAGCAAATCCGGTTGAAATTTGCAACGTGGTGTTGGTATAAGGCCACTAATAACCATGCCAAAATTGGTCCATATCGGTCTATAGTTATATATATATATAGCCGATCCCCAATCACACAAAAATTTTTCCATATCGGTTCATAATCATGGTTGCCACTCGAGCCAAAAATAATCTACCAAAATTTTATTTTTATAGAAAACATTGTCAAAATGTTATTTCTGTAGAAAATTTTGTAAAAATTTTATTTCTATAGAAAATTTTGTCAAAATATTATTTCTATAGAAAATGTTGTCAAAATTTTATTTTGTCACAATTTTATTTCTATAGAAACTTTAAACTTATTTAATTATATACGTATTTAATCGGCCTTTTTTAGTTTAATATATACCACGTATGGTACATATTACGGTGTTAGGAAGTTTTAAGATACCTTGCCATCGGCTTCAGTAGAAGTTTCTACGCAATCCATGGTGGAGGGTACAAAAGCTTCGGCCTGGCCGAACTTACGGCCGTATATACTTGTTTTTTTTTCAACCTTTCACTATTCAGCCCATTGTGATACCACAGCAGTGAATTTATCACTGAAAAGTGTCCGATTCCATTTTACAAATTTAGACTCGACTTCAGTAGAAATTATTTCAAGTAAGCCAAAAGGTCATTAAAATAATGTGTAGAAAAACATCTTAAATTTTTTAACGCTTTTTTGCTTTTGTTGGAAGTAGCATTGTAATTAGGGTTTTCGTTTTCCCTTTTTTGCATTCCCGGGAAAGCGGGAATTTTTTTCGAATTTCCCGGGATTCCGGTCAAAGGGAAACCTGCTTTGATGTGGAATATATTTAGACATTTGAATAAATTAGAAATAGCCTAGAGCTACGGTTATAAGGCGCTGTCTGACGACTAACAATATATATGTTGTTCCTTACATCAGCCATAAATCATACTAAATACATCATACATAGATTTCACCATCGTTAAACGGGGTCAATAAATGCACATGTTCAGTCAATATTCCCAAAAGGGAAACACTACCATGTAATACGACATTACACTTCCAAAATCCACTTTAACTAGATGTCAGTTGTCGTATGCCCTATAAATACTCGTAAGGGCTTTAAACCCCATATTTTAATAGATATCAAGCCTTATGTGTATAAGGTATAAATTTGAAATTAAAGTAACTAACAGGTTGGCTGATAAGTCCCCGGTCTGACACATGGCGTCGCTAGTATTAAATGCATATTATTTTTATATATTACCAACCTTCAAATGATTCGTGTCAAAATTTGACGTCTGTAAGTCAATTAGTTTGTGAGATAGAGCGTCTTTTGTGAAGCAACTTTTGTTATTGTGAAAAAAATGGAAAAAAAGGAATTTCGTGTTTTGATAAAACACTGTTTTCTGAAGGGAAAAAATACGGTGGAAGCAAAAACTTGGCTTGATAATTAGTTTCCGGACTCTGCCCCAAGGAAATCAACAATAATTGATTGGTATGCAAAATTCAAGCGTGGTGAAATGAGCGGAGGACGGTGAACGCAGTGGACTCCCGGAAGAGGTGGTTACCGACGAAAACATCAAAAAAATCCACAAAATGATTTTGAATGACCGTAAAATGAAGTTGATCGAGATAGCAGAGGCCTTAAAGATATCAAAGGAACGTGTTGGTCATATCATTCATCAATATTTGGATATGCGGAAGCTCTGTGCAAAATGGGTACCGCGCGAGCTCACATTTGTCCAAGAACAACAACGTGTTGATGATTCTGATCGGTGTTTGCAGCTGTTAACTCGTAATACACCCGAGTTTTTCCGTCGATATGTGACAATGGATGAAACATGGCTCCATCACTACACTCCTGAGTCCAATCGATAGTCGGCGGAGTGGACAGCGACCGGTGAACCGTCTCCGAAGCGTGGAAAGACTCAAAAGTCCGCTGGCAAAGTAATGGCCTCTGTTTTTTTGGGATGCGCATGGAATAATTTTTATCGATTATCTTGAGAAGGGAAAAACCACCAACAGTGACTATTATATGGCGTTATTGGAGCGTTTGAAGGTCGAAATCGCGGCAAAACGGCCCCGTATGAAGAAGAAAAAAGTGTTGTTCCACCAAGACAACGCACCGTGCCACAAGTCATTGAGAACGATGGCAAAAATTCATGAATTGGGCTTCGAATTGCTTCCCCACCCACCGTATTCTCCAGATCTGGCCCCAGCGACTTTTTCTTCTTCTCAGACCTCAAAAGGATGCTCGCAGGGAAAAAATTTGGCTGCAATGAAGAGGTGATCTCCGAAACTGAGGCCTATTTTGAGGCAAAACCGCAGGAGTACTACCAAAATGGTATCAAAAAATTGGAAGGTCGTTATAATCATTGTATCGCTCTTGAAGGCCACTATGTTGAATAATAAAAACGAATTTTGACAAAAAAATGTGTTTTCCTTTGTTAGACCGGGGACTTATCAGCCAACTTGTTATCTTAAAAAAGGTTGGAATTTTCTTATTTCATAAAAAACATCCTTGCAATAATTATGAAATTTTGAAATTATGCAATTTCCAACGTGGGTTACATAAGGTAAAATGCCCCGTTGTTTTTAAAGGTTTACTCAGTCTACCAGTCTATCGGAATGTCGATTTACAGAAATATGACAATCATAAATTAGGAAGTGCAAACTTCTTTTTAACAATTTGGAGCCCATTGGATTCTGGATTAGAACCCACGACTATGTATGCTCCACAAGGCAACTACTACTCTGTTAAAAAAATATATTTTTCATATGTTCCGATATAAACAAAATGTGTTTCGGGCACAATTTTTAAACACAATATATTTAAGTGGAAACATGTAATGTTCCTAAACTAACACTAAATGTTTGGGACACATATGTTAATATGTTAGAATATATTATGTTTGGGACATGAATGTTTTTTAAAAATAATGTGTGTGAATGTAAACATGTAAACATTTAAAATTTTCGAGTAAACATATATATGTTGTGATATTTTATTCAGAGAGCGACAAAGAGAAAGAGAGAGTATAGAGAAAGAAATAGAGATGGAAACCGGGAGGGTTGACGAAAGATATCAATATAACATAGCGAGAGAATGAAAAGCAATTTCTGTGAAACCGCTTGTATTTTGTTTCGGAAAACTGTTTTATGATAAGGCCAAAAATTTGATATGCTTAAGTCTAAATATTATTTAATTTGAATATTAGAATGAGTATTCGGAGTAAAGGGAATAGACGTTCGCAACCAAGAGAATGGACATTTGAAAAAAAAAAACTGCATGTGTTTTCGCCTTGAGAGCAGCATTTTATGTATGTGTGGACATGTGTTTTGTTTATTATTTTGGCATTATGGGCAAAATTTTTTTCTTGGTTCGTTAAAAGAAATCGGAACGTATGCTAACCACACCTCCACATGGCCAACAAATGTATGTTTCTGTTAAATAATGTTATGTTTGCATGGGCTCGTGGGCGCTGCAAGCTATGCTATATACATGTAACTTATAACGATAATTGTCTATTGGTGACTATAACAGCTACGTAGCCCAGTGGTAGTGTGTTGCCTTACAAATTGCATGGTTCCCGGTTCGATTCTCCGTCCAGGCGAAAGGTAAAATTTAAAAAAATTACAAAATTGAATAAATTCTTCAACATTATTTGTATTACAGAAAAAGGTGCCGAGAACTAAAACTTTCGTGGAAGTGAAAATTATGTGAGGGAATGAGCACAATCTTCTTGGGGAGAAAATTCTTCCAAGCATATAAATTTTTTGGGCTCAAAATGCTTCCAAACATATAATATGTTCACATAAAACAAATATAATAATGTTTCGGCAATATTCAATAATATATGTGTTTCCTGCAAAATATGTTTGGAACATATGTTGGAGAAGCGATGTTTTTTGAGGGTGTACGACTTGGTACAATAGTTATTCACATTGCACTTCCAAAATCCACTTTAACTAGATTTCAACTGTCATTTGCCATATAAAACCCTCTATTATACATAAAATATTGTAAAGAAAATTTCCCGGGAATTCCCGCACTTCATTCCCGGGAAAGCGGGAACGAAAAAATAGCAATTTCCCGGGAATTCACGGGATCCCGTTGCCGGGAAAAGAAACCCTAATTTTAATGCTACTATACAAAAATATATGGGTCTAATATACATTGCATCATTTTAACTTCCTACTTTAATTTTGAAATTTATTTTCATCAAGTATGCTTTTTGAATATTTTAATTTGAGTTTTCTTATACATGACAAATATGACAATAATTTTTCATTCTGTTTTAACTTTTGAATTGACAAGTTGTGAGACTAAAATATAAAGACTTTGTTTTTGACTTTGAAATTGTTTGTGTGTGTATTCATTTGGTAAATTAGATTGTTCTGGAATTCTTATAGGTTATGGACCCAGACAACGCCCCATAACTGAAAGAAAAAGACATGGATAAATTAAAAAGAAATATTAAGCCTTTTGATGGTGAAAGATATTCCATATGGAAATTTCGGGTTAAATCTCTTTTGGCTGAAATTGATGTCCTAAAAGTGATTGAAAATGATGCTCCAGATAACGTTACCGAGGAATGGAAAAAGTGTGGAAGAAATGCTAAGAGTGTTATAATTGAGTATTTAGGAGATTCTTTCTTGGGATTTGCCAGCGCTGAATGCTCAGCCAAACAAATTTTCAAGAATCTGGATGCTATATATGAGCGAAAAAGTATTGCATCGCAATTGGCTATACGGAAAAAATTTTTATCTTTGAAATTGAAGGAGGATATACCATTATTGAACCATTTTAATATTTTTGATGATTTAATCACCGAGTTGTTGGCTTCAGGTGCAAAACTTGAAGAAATGGATAAGGTATCCCATTTACTAATAAAATTGCCGCCATCCTATGATGGAATAATTACTGCTATTGAGACATTATCTGAAGACAATTTGACTCTGGCATTTGTAAAAAATCGTTTACTTGACCATGAAATTAAACTGAGAAATGATAGCAAAGACACCAGCTCTAAAATACTGCAAGCAATAAGCGAAAAGCCGTATCCATTTAATGACTTTATTCAAAAGGATAAGAAACGCAAGACACAATCCCTGAAATGTCATCATTGCCATAAACTTGGCCATATTAAAAAGAACTGCTATATTTACAAGAAGTTATTGAATTCTAAGAATTTCGGGAAAGCAAAACTAGCTCACACTGCCGTTCAATCTGAAGAACGATTTGCTTTTATGATGGGCACTAAGGATATTTTTTGTCAAAAGGGCAGTGTACAATTTTTGCTGGACTCCGGAGCATCAGATCATATTATAAATGACGAAAAGCTTTACACAGACTACATCAATTTAAAGCCTCCAACGAAAATAGCAGTTGCGAAATATGGAGAATATATATATGCATCAAAACGAGGCACTGTAAGACTATGGAGCAACAACCAATATCAAATAACCCTTGAGAATGTCTTGTTTTGCAAAGAAGTCCCACAAAACCTCCTTTCCATAAGAAAAATGCAAGATGCTGGAATGACTATTGAATTTAATACGCGAGGTGTCGAAGTCCGTAAGTATAAGAAAGTGATTATTGAAGGTAAATGTGAAAACAATGTTCCAATAATTTCTTTTCGGTCTTGTGATGGCTTTCAAGCTTCCAGTGCTATTAATAGCACTAGTTACCGTTTGTGGCATGAACGGTTGGGGCATATTAGTAGAGGTAAATTCTTGGACATAAAAACTAAGGAAATGTTTAGTGATTCTGTTATATTAAGAAATGTCAGTCCTGATAACTTGTTGTGTGAGGCATGTATAAATGGTAAATTGTCAAGGCAGAATTTTAACAAGATCAAAAACAAAGAACATGTCAGCAGACCATTATTTATAGTGCATTCAGATGTCTCTGGTCCAATTACCCCCGCAACTATAGACGGAAAGAGTTATTACGTATTTTTCATAGACCAGTTTACTCACTATTGTGTGTCTTATATATTAACTTACAAGTCTGGTGTATATTCTGCTTTTAAAGATTTTGTTGCCAAAAGCGAGGCTCATTTTAATTTGAAAGTTGTTAATTTGTATATTGATAATGGAAGCGAATATTTGTCAAATGAAATGCGCGAGTATTGTACTAATAAAGGCATAATTTATCACTTGACTGTTCCATATACCCCACAATTGAATGGCGTAGCTGAGCGCATGATTAGAACAATTACCGAAAAAGCTCGTTCAATGGCAAGCGGTGCTAAATTAGACAAGTCTTTTTGGGGAGAAGCTGTTCTTACAGCAACATATTTGATAAACAGAAGCCCAAATAAAGCATTAAAAGATTGCTCAAAAACGCCGTTTGAAATTTGGCATGGAAAAAAGCCAGTTTTAAAATTTTTGAAAGTATTTGGCTCTACTGTATATGTACATAATAAAAATAGAAAAAGGAAGTTCGATAAAAAATCATCAAAGGCAATACTGGTTGGATATGAGCCAAATGGATATAAATTGTGGGATATGGAAACAGGAAAATTTTTTATGGCACGAGATGTAAATGTTGACGAAACTAATATGAAAAACTCCAGAACTCCAGTGAAATTCCGGAAAGACAGTACGAAATATGTGCATTGCAAAATCCAGAATGAGAGTACGGATAAAGAATTAGATCAAACACTGCAAGTTGTTATCCCGAATGAGAGTGGTATAAATGAACCATCCACTGTTGTAGTCCCGAATGAGAGTACGGATATTATGCCTCACCATAATATATCGGATGAAAATCCAAGATGCTTGGAAGGTGAATCGAATATCAGAAGGAGTAAACGTTTAAAAGAGAAGCCCCGCGTAAACTATGATGAGTGCGAATCAGCCTTGAATAGTTGTATATTAGTTGCAACAGCTTTTGTTGATAATATTCCGAAATCATTTGACGAAATTGAGCTCAGAGATGATAAGTCGTGTTGGAAAAAAGCAATTGAGGAAGAACTTCATTCTAATTTCTCAAATCAGACATGGCCAATAGTTGCAATGCCTATTAATACAAATGTGGTGGACTGCAAGTGGATTTTTAGTTTAAAACATGATGAGTTTGGGAATCCGCTAAGGCATAAGGTCAGATTAGTGGCAAGGGGTTTTACGCAGGAGTACTTAGTTGATTATGATGAGACGTTTGGCCCAGTAGTAAGAGTTTCCAGTTTTCGAATATTGATGTCCATTTCTAACCAGTACAACTTAAAAGTTCATCACATGGATGTAAAAACAGCCCTTCTAAATGCTGTTTTAAAGGAAGAAATTTACAGGAAGATGCTACAGGGTTTGTCATTTGAGAAAGGAGAAGTTTGTAGGCTGAATAAGGCAATATATGGTCTTAAGCAAGCAGCAAGATGTTGTTTAGAAGTTTTCGATAAGGCATTAAAGGATATTGGATTTATTAGCTCACCTGTAGACCGTTGTATTTATTTTCTTGACAAAGGCAATTCATCAGAAAAAATATATGTCCTACTGTATGTGGACGATTTGGTTATTGCTTCAGGAAATGAATCAACCATTACCAATTTTAAGGAGTATTTGATGAATAGATTCAAAATGACTGACTTAAAAGAGATTAAATTTTTCATTGGAATGGGGGTTGAGCGGAATGATAGTACTTTGATTCTGAGTCAGTCTGCTTACATTAACAGAATACTTGTGAAGTGTGGAAAGAATGATTGCAAATCAGTTGCTAGTCCTCTTCCGACCAAGCTAAATTATGATGCCTTAAATTCAAATAAAAACTATGATGCTCCGTGTCGTAGTTTAATTGGTTGTTTAATGTACATCATGCTTTGTACAAGACCTGATCTAAGTACTTCGGTGAATATTTTGAGCCGTTATAGTAACAAGTTTAATAGAGAATTATGGCAGTGTCTTAAAAAGGTTCTTAGGTATCTTAAAGGTACCATTGATTTGAAATTAGTATATGAGAAGAAATCAGACATTGCAACCTTGCTCACAGGTTATGTGGACTCAGATTGGGGTGAAAATGAAAGTGATAGAAAGAGCACTACTAGTTTTCTGTTCAAGATGTATGACCATCATTTAATTTGCTGGAATACAAGGAAACAGGCTTCTGTGGCAGCATCCTCAACCGAGGCAGAATATATGGCATTATTTGAGGCAGTACGGGAGGCTCGATGGTTGAAGTCTTTGTTGAAAAGTATTGGTATAGATTTTGATGTTCCAATTTTGGTTTATGAGGACAATTAAGGATGCTTAGGCATAGCTAATAACCCTTCATGCCACAAAAGATCTAAGCATATTGACATCAAATACCACTTTGCTCGAGAACAAGTTGAAAATAAATTAATTAAACTTGAGTTTATTTCCACAGAAAAGCAGCTGGCTGACATCTTAACAAAACCTTTGGCACTTGGCATAACTTGGATTAAAAGAATTTTAAATATTTTTATTAATTTGACCTGATTAGGTTTTTCTGGGTTTTCCTAATCCTTGCAGCGAATGCTGGGTCATATTATTATTTTCCCAGAATAAACAACTTGTAGTGAATAACGATTTTTACTTTTATATTTGAACTATCCGATACATTTTTGAGGAGACGTGTTGGAAGTAGCATTGTAATGCTATTATACAAAAATATATCGGTCTAATATACATTGCATCATTTTAACTTGCTACTTTAATTTTGAAATTTATTTTCATCAAGTATGCTTTTTGAATATTTTAATTTGAGTTTACTTCTACATTTAAATATTGAGTATGACAATAATTTTTTATTCTGTTTTAACTTTTGAATGGACAAGTTGTGAGACTAAAATATAAAGACTTAAAAACCAATTGTGTGTGTGTATTCATTTGGAAAATTAGATTGTTCTAGAATTCTAATAGCTTTGTAGTCAAGAACAAAATTTCAAAAAAAGACGATTTCATTATTTTTGGAGAATTTTTCTGAAGGCAACATGACCTTAGAGAGGTAAAGTGTTCTTTCATATAAGGATAAAATGACTTCATTGAACAGTCCATCGAGCAAAAAAAGCTTTATGCTAAGAAAAATTCGAATTCGTATTTTAAGAACTAGAAATATTTTTTTTAGTGTGGTGTTATGGAAAGATAAATTTATTGTCCGACAATTTTTAATTTCAGAGACACATATATTTTATATGTGTCTTAGAAATTAACGCTCCACCATAGGATGGTGGTATATTAACTTTGTCATTCCGTTTGTAACACATCAAAATATTGCTCTAAGACCCCTGGGTCGTGGTGAAATTCTGAGTCGATCTGAGCATGTCCGTCCGTCTGTTGAAATCACGCTAACTTCCGAACGAAACAAGCTATCGACTTGAAACTTGGCACAAGTAGTTGTTATTGATGTAGGTCGGATGGTATTGCAAATGGGCCATAACGGTCCACTTTTACGTATAGCCCCTATATAAACGGACCCCCCAAATTTGGCTTGCGGGGACCCTAAGAGAAGCAAATTTCATCCGATCCGGCTGAAATTTGGTACATGGTGTCAACATATGATCTCTAACAACCATGCAAAAATTGGTCCACATCGGTCCATAATTATATATAGCCCCCATACAAACCGATCCCCCGATTTGGCTTGCGGAACCTCTAAGAGAAGCAAATTTCATCCGATCCGGCTGAAATATGGTACATGGTGTTGGTATATGTTATTTAACAACTATGCAAAAAATGGTCCATATCGGTCCGTAATTATATATAGCCCCCATATAAACCGATCACCAGATTTGACCTCCGGAGCCTCTTGGAAGGCCAAAATTCTTATGATTCAGTTGAAATTTGGTACGTGGTGTTAGTATATGGCCTGAAACACCCATGCAAAAATTGGTCGAAATTGGTCCATAATTATATATAGCCTCCATATAAACCGATCCCCAGATTTGACTTCCGGAGCTCCTTGGAAGAGCAAAATTCACCCGATTCGGTTGAAATTTGGTACATGATGTTAGTATATGTTATCCAAAAAACATGCAGGGATTGGTTCATATCAGTCCATAATTATATATATCCCCATATAAACCGATCCCCAGATTTGACCTCCGGTGCATTTTGGAAAAGCAAAATTCATCCGATTCTGGTTGAAATTTGGTACGTGGTGGTAGTATATGATATTTAATAGCCATGCCAAAAGTGGTCCATATCAGTCCATAATCATATATAGCCCCCATATAAACCGATCCCGAGATTTGGTTTTGGAGCCTCTTGGAGGAACAAATTTCATTCGAGTCAGTTGAAATTTGGTACATTGTGCTAGTATATGGCCGTTAACAACCATGTCTAACTAGGTCCATATCAGTCTATAGTTATATATAGCCCTCAGATAAATCGATCCCCAATGACAAAAAATTGGTCCATATCAAGTTCATAATTGTATATAGCCCCCATATAAGCGACCCCCATATTTCATTTCTGGCTCTACCGCGTATGGACTAACTCACAATTTAGAAAACGATGTTAAGAAGTTTTAAGATACCACAACCCAAGTAATTCGATTGTGGATGACAGTCTTTCGTAGAAGTTTCTACGCAATCCATGGTGGAGGGTACATAAAATTCGGCCTGGCCGAACTTACGGCCGTATATACTTGTTTTGTTTCAAAACATTCACAATATTCAAAAAATTTACTACACCTTCTTCTACACGCAAAGAAAAAAAAAACGTTTGGAAAACGTGTACCGAAAACGTTTTTCTTTTGTTAGAGTTTTTTGAATTGCTTCGAAAAGTATACACTTTTATCACCAAAAAAAATTCGTGTGGTACAAAATTTTTATTTTTTTCAATAAAAAAAGTTATTTTTGAACCAACAACACAGTCCATTTCGTTTATATCAAACACTGTCCTTTTCTGACTTTAGGTCTTTAATAAGTATAGTAGAATAGAATGTTGACCATTTTTTCGGAATCTTCCGACCATATCTGGAATTTCCCATAATATGAATTATTGTAACCCTAATTAAGATGGATATTATTTCAACTATTGAAATCTGCACTATAATTATAAGACATTGTCTTGCTGTGTAGAAATATACAAATAAATAAATAAATAAATAAATAAAATATATGTAAAAAAAAAAAACTTTGGTCGAAGCGGGGATCGAACCCACGACCCTTGGCATGCAAGTCGACGTAGCAAACACTGCTCCATGGTGCCCAACTAAATGTATTTTTCTGTTAAATAAACTTTGTTTATTCGGCTATTGATGACAATAACGGCTACATAGCTCAGTGGATAGTGTGTTGGCTTACAAATTGCATGGTCCGCGGTTCGATTCTCCGTCCAGGCGAAAGGTAAAAAAAAGTTTTAAATTTATAAAATCGTATAATTTCTTCTACATTGTATTAGAGAAAAAGGTGATAAGAACTGAAAAAACTTCGTGGAAGTGAGAAAGATGTAAGGGAAAATGCAATTAGCGAGAAAAATTTTTTTTGAGTTAGTCTTTATGAAATTGTTTTTACATCCTGGAAAAGAATAAACGTTTATCTCAAAAAGTATATACTTTTCTTCCAAATACACTTCCTTTCAACAAAAAGCAAATGAGAAACGAACTTTGTTTGTCTTAAATTTCGTTTGGGAGGAAAGAATTATTTTTTTTGCCTGTACATACCCTAAAGGGACTACATTTTGATTCCCTTGATAAAGCGGATATAGACCACTTTTAAACTTGGTAACACTGGAGCCGTTGAAGTAACTCTAATACCGGCTAAAAATGGAAACTTTTTGTCGTCCTACTGTCTTACACGTTTTTATAAAACTAAAAGGATTTTCCGCAAATCATTTCTATTTATACTCCGAAAGGCAAAAATGATATGCTTGATTTGGTTCCCCACATCATTTTATCTGTTACTCACAAACCCACATTGTTAGGCCATTATGGATGGGAAAATGTCATAGCATAAAACAGTTTGCAACGCTTAAATGAGTTTTTTTTTTCTTCACACATATTTTATGGCAATATTGAAACTGTGATTAGCAGGCGTTGGATGGGAGCTTAGCAGGGATATCGCAAAATGAACACAATTGACTCTATGTTCTTTCAATCCATTGTTGAAATTCTTCCTTATCGTACATGTGCAGATTTTCACTTTATTTAACTCGTTTCAATCATCCTTGGCCAACTGTTGAAAGGTTATTTGATAACCCATCGCCAATAAGGAATCGATTTCTCCAAGTTAATTTTATATACCAATTGCAACAATTTCAATTATTTTTCAATTTATCTATCGACTGAAAACAACTGAGCCTGCATGGCCTTGATATGATTATATTTTTGATTATTTAAGTAGCAACTGCGGTATAAACTGCTTATATGGTATTGACGTCATTGCAATGGTGAAACTTAATAATATTAATATGTACAAATTGTAGATGATATATTATTTTTATATTAAAAAAAGATCTGTCCGTGAGTATTTAAAGGAGTTTTATGGGATTGTCATCTTCCCCTACCAAATACCATGCAGTATTTCTTCAAACTATGATTATATATCATTGAATTAAATATTCTGGGTTCTTCCCATCTACAAGAATTTATTTTTTCTCTTTTTGTAATACTAAAACTACCTTACTAAATATGCCTTGGTTTCATGTTGGAAAATCGCTTTTCGTCTGTCGCCTTTAATTAATATTCTTTTGGATGATAAATTCTGTTATTGTTTGTTATCGACGATATCGAGATTGGTACTCCTGGTGACATTTTACTACCATTTTACTGCATTTGACTAGAACTATTTTTACAAAATATTACGAGGATGGTGTAAAAGAACCAATGATCCGATTTTATCCAAGTTAAATATTTTGTGTAGATAAATTGATAAAATGAGCAAATTGAAATTTTGACAATTTTTTTAAGTTTTGATTTTAGAGTATGTTATTCATTAACAAAATAAAATGTTGCTATTTTTGATTAGAACCTGCCTAATTCAGCGATGGAAGCAATAAAGAGATTTTTCCAAACGTGCATATTCTTTTAAAAATTTTGGTCACTTTGCCAGTTACTCAGGGATGGAAAATACAATTTTTAAGAAAGTACAAAAAGGTATTTTTTGAGCGGAAAGGTACTTTTTACTAAATTTCAACAAAAATTTCACTGGAAGATTATTGTCAAGAGACTGAATTTTAAAGAAAATACAATTTTGACAAAATTTTCTATAGAAATAAAATTTTGCAAAAATTTCCTATAGAAATAAAATGTTTACAAAATTTTCAATTGAAATAAAATTTTGACAAAATTTTCTATAAAAATAAAACTTTGCAAAAATTCTATATAGAAATAAAATGTTGACAACTATTTCTACCGAAATAAAAAATCGATAATATAGAATCGCATTCTTTTTTCGACTAAAACTTTCTTGAAGTTCAATAAAATCCTGTTTTTGACTATGTCTTTTACAAAATCGAGATTTTCTTCCCACATGAACATGTGTGTTTTGCCATATTTGTAAAAGACTATTAGCAAATAAGGTTGATAAAGACTTTCTCAAAATATTAAAATATTTTGTCAAAGCTATTGTACCATAAATCTGATATCGACTCAAAAATGTCTACACAAAAGGTACTAAATCATTCGCGGGGGTACTACGGTACTGACCGGGGTGAAAAAGGTTTGAAAAAAGTACTATAGTACTGCATTTTCCATCCCTGCAGTTACTACGTGCTCATCCGAACGTTCATTTTCAACAATGAAGAGATTAAAGACGTATCTTAGAAATTCGACTAGCGAGAGTAGACTCAAAGGATTGGCATTAATGTCGGTTCATCGCCGAATAAATGTGCCGACTGAAGAAGTCATTGATTTATTTGCTGTCCAAAAAGCCCATCGGCTCAATTTAATATTATAAAAAGTATATACAGCACTAAGTTCGGCCAGGCCGAATCTTAAATACCCACCACCATGAACCAAATATTAGGGTTTCCATTGAAATTTCAGGAGGACTTGAGGATATTCCCGAAGATAAATTTAAAGATTTCACCTATGAGGACTATATCAGATTCTGGATTTATAAGAACCATTTTTGTTTGAGTTTTAAAGGAATCATTAACATCTCTTGTAAGTGTTCAAGAAAATTATAAAATAAATTCTTGATTTGAAATCTTAAATCTGTAGAAGTAAAATCTGGAAATTTTACATTGAGTTTCAAGCAATTTTCATGATCAGTGCGCCTTCTACACCCTCAAGAAGTGAAGTCGGTATATATGGAGGCATTACCAAATGGATCGATAAAAACTTAATCCGATACACGTTTTTGTGAGCCTAAAATACCAGAATATTTACAATTTCAGGCAAATCAGATAAAAACTACGGTTTCTAGAAACCCAAGGAGTTAAATCGGGAGATCGTTCTTATGGGGGCTATACTAAAATATGGACCGATACTCACCGTTTTCGGCACACCTCTTTATGACCCGAAAATACCTCTAGATTTCCAATTTCAGGCAAATAGGATAAAAACTTCGGATTCTGGAAGCCCAAGAAGTAAAATCTTGAAATCGGTCTATATGGGGGCTATACCTAAATATGGACCGATACTCACCATTTTCGGCACACCTCTTTATGGTCATAAAATACCTCTAGGTTTCAAATTTCAGGCAAATTGGATATAAACTACGGTTTCTATAAGCCCAAGACCCCAAATCGGGAGGTCGGTTTATATGGGGACTATATCAAAACCTGGACCGATATAGCCCATCTTCGAACTTGACCTGCCTGCAGACAAAAGACGAGTTTGTGCAAAATTTCAGTACGATTGCTTCATTATTGAAGACTGTAGCGTGATTACAACAGACAGACGGACAGACGGATATCGTTATATCGTCTTGGAATTTCTCCCTGATCAAGAATATATATACATTATATAGTCGGAAATCGATATTTCGATGTGTTACAAACGGAATGACAAACTTATTATACCCCCGTCACCATTCTATGGTGGTGGGTATAAAAATATTGTATACATACCTATGCATAAATAAAATTTTCTACACATGAGATTATATGAATATTTTTTTTTTTAAGTTGAACCCCCCCCGAATTAAAATCCTGGCTACGGCCTTGAATAACCTGCACCCAGAAAAAAGTGTCTTCGAAACTAAAGGAAAAAATGTTCATCAATGTAGTTTACCCATTTTATTTCCATTCAGTTAAATTTGAAAGCAGTTAGGAATAGTTCATTAACTAGAATAAGGCATGGCATTTTATTAATACTGTTTTCTTCGCTGGGTATAAGAATTTACTACTGAAAAAGAAAATTTTATTCACTGATAACAAAGCATTCGTAGAAATAAACAAAAACCGAACTAAAACCAAGTTTCCTCAAATTTAGTAAGATTTCTTATAAAATGATAATTCTGACTTACTTTATTATAGAAAGCTTATCATACATACGAATAACACTTGGCATAGAAAAATATTTTAGTTCATTCGTACTAAGAAGTATTCAATCCTTTCAAAACTTAAGGAAACACACTTGTTAGACTATAAGAAAATTTTCTACATTTCTTACAGTAAAATAATAAAAAACAAATAAAATATTTGTTATTTTAAATTAGTGAGAAAAATTTTCGTTTTTTGAATATTGGTTTATAAAAAAAGAAAACACCAGCAGAATAAAAACCCCTTCATTCGACTTCATTTTGGAATCTTCAATAAACAGGTAATATCCATTGACTCTAACCTTCGCTCAAAAAAAAAAGTGAACTCCCTATTTCACTAAAGCTAATTTAACTTTATTTTAGTTCATGGAATTATTATGTTTGGAGAAAGTTTTCTTTACTCTAATAATTTTTTGTGTACGTTAGTTAAAGTAACTAAAACCGAGGAAAAAATATACTCAAATGAAGCATAAAGATTAACTAAATTTGTGTCTTCCACAAAATAGTTCAGAATTTCTTTAAATTTGTAAATTTTATCAAAAATGCGTCCATCATGAAATTCGTATGTCACTAAAGACATTCTTGCAATTTTGAACTCCAAGTTTTTCCTTCAAACTACAAAATTTTCTTTAACATGTGAAAAAACTTAGTTATGTCTAATAAATTTTCTTGAATTTGTCTAAAAATATTTACTTATTTTTATGACATCGGCGTGATGCCAACGTTTGTAATACTGTTTAGTTAAAATTTTCTACAAATATTTAAAATTTTCTAAAATTAACCGAAAATTTTCTTCCTGGTGGGTCACTGTTTTTTCAGTGTTTTGTGAAAAAATTGGTTTAGGATTTTTTGTTTATATTTGTAGGTATTGAAATTGCAAAAGGTGGACAAAATTGCTAGGCAGCAACTTATTCAAAGTGAAAGGTACTAGAAGGAGAAAAAATGTGTTTTAATATTTCAAGGCCAGCCGATGCTGTTGATTCTAAATAAATATATTTAATATATTAATAAAACATGACTTTTATTGAAGAACAAATTGCTTATATAAATACATAAAATTGTATTTAAAAACGAAGGTAAGCAGTTCTAAATTTGAAGTAAAAGGTTTACCACAAATATGTAAGATTTGTCCAAATGAATGAAAAAAGTTCAATAAAATTATTCCATATATGAATTCAATTCACTTAAATGTTTCCCTTCTGTAGTATAGTGGTACATAAATATAGGAAAATGTTAACTAATATATGGAATGCATTCTACCTAATTTCTACGAAAATCACATCGTTCAAACAAATAAAAATGTCTTTGGCGCTATACGAAGTTCAACTTTCTTCACAATGAGTTCATTTTAACTTAATGAAGGGGTCACTTTTTTCTGGGTGTGCTTAACATATGAGAAACACTTTGTTTGAAATATAATTTTACAATCAACGTAACAGGTTGGCTGATAAGTCCCCGGTCTAACAAAGAAAAACAATTTTTTTTTGTCAAAATTCGTTTTTATTATTCAACATAGTTCCCTTCAAGAGCGATACAACGATTATAACGACCTTTTGATACCATTTTGGTAGTACTCCTTCGGTTTTGTCTCAAAATAGGCCTCAGTTTCGGCGATCACCTCTTCATTGCAGCCAAATTTTTTCCCTGCGAGCATCCTTTTGAGGTCTGAGAACAAGAAAAAGTCGCAGATCTGGAGAATACGGTGGGTGGGGAAGCAATTCGAAGCCCAATTCATGAATTTTTGCCATCGTTCTCAATGACTTGTGGCACGATGCGTTGTCTTGGTGGAACAACACTTTTTTCTTCTTCATATGGGTCCGTTTTGCCGCGATTTCGACCTTCAATCGCTCCAATAACGCCATATAATAGTCACTGTTGATGGTTTTTCCCTTCTCAAGATAATCGATATCCAAATATTGATGAATGATATGACCAACACGTTCCTTTGATATCTTTAAGGCCTCTGCTATCTCGATCAACTTCATTTTACGGTCATTCAAAATCATTGTGTGGATTTTTTGATGTTTTCGTCGGTAACCACCTCTTTCGGGCGTCCACTGCGTCCTCCGTGCTCATTTCACCACGCTTGAATTTTGCATACCTATCAATTATTGTTGATTTCCTGGGTTCAGAGTTCGGAAAATTATCAAGCAAAGTTTTTGCTTCCACCGTATTTTTCCCCATCAGAAAACAGTATTTTATCAAAACACGAAATTCCTTTTTTTCCTTTTTTTCACAATAACAAAAGTTGCTCTCACAAACTAATTGACTTACAAACGTCAAATTTTGACACGAATCATTTCAAGGTTGGTACTATATAAAAATAATATGCATTTAATACTAGCGACGCCATCTATGTGTCAGACCGGGGACTTATCAGCCAACCTGTTATCTATGATTTATTATTTGAAATGACGCATTGAAATTTTTAAATTATTGTTCTTGAACTAGTTTTCGAATTACTATCAAATAAAGAAGAATCTTTATAACTTTTTATATAATCCATCAGTTATTACATTTGGCGACGAAATCAGGAAAGAACACCGCAGCTATGGATGTGTACGTGCTTTCACAAATTTTTTCTCACATGCAGGAAGTTAATCAACAACTTGTTACACAAATTTTGGCGCAAAACAAAGCAATTTTAGAAGGAGTAATTGCAAAAAAAAGCAATACACCGCCAATAACCATGTTTGGGAAATTCAATCCAAAATCGGATAGATTGACAAATTACATTTTTCAACTAGAACATCACTTCAAAGCAAACTCAATATCGGATGAAGCTACAAAACGCTCCTGTTTCCTCAGTTGGGTTGGTAGCGATATTTTGGAATTGTTACAGAAAATATTTGTTGGTAAAATCGACGACAAATCTTATAATGAGATTTTATTTTCATTGGACAAACATTTTGTGAAGAAGCAGCATATTTTAGATGCTAGATTCAAATTATATAATCAGACGATGATGAAACCAAATCCAACTTATATCGAGTGGGTCTGTAGAAATGGACTGTGCAAAGAGTCATATGTGGATAGTCAAATAAGGGATATGATTGTCCTGTACACGCCCCATGAAAAAATTGGAAGCACTTGCTTACAAAAGTCAAATCCGACGTTGGATGAAGTTTTAGAAATATGTTCCATATATCGATGGCCTCATTCCAGAGTACGCTAAGGCGGCTTAGCATGCTTTGATGGAGTTCGCTGTTTTTTATTCGGATTGATGTGAATTGCATCCTGTCAAAATTTTGAATTTATTGAACCCTTCTATCAAAAGTTATGGCTAATATTGTACTTAACCTGTGATTAATGTTTTAAAAAATGTCCAATCCAAAAAGGGCAAAAAGCTTTGTTCGGTCTAAAGTGGTCTAAGTGATTTTTAGTAATGTTCTATTATCACTATTTCAAGTTCATACATGCTATAAAAAAAATTATAAAAAATACGATCTTAAGACCGAAAATAAGGGAATTTCTACACAGAAAAAAATATCACCAAAATATTTCCAATTAAAAAGTTAATAGAATTTGAAAATTTTTTCAATTAATAAATTAATTGATACAATTAACTTTTTAATCATGATAGAAACATTAAGTTAATTAAGTCAATGATTGAAAATTTTTAAATTTTTAATTAAAAAATTAATTGATACAATTAACTTTTTAATCAAATTCGGAAGACTAATTCAGTTAACCCTTTCACTACCGAAGAAAACCTAATGTTAAAAACTTTAATTTTTCTTCTGTTTTTCTTGTACTAACTAACAGCATGTAGAACAAAAATTGCCATTTTGAAAACCTACTTCAAATACTTCAAGAGCTATATGAGCTTGTTTTGAAAATTTAATTCTTGAATTGTGACCAAGTGGCCTTACGAAAATAAGCGCTATTTGGCCTATAATGTCCTTCAAAGTGTGAGCAAAAATACAAAAAAGAACCCGAAAAAGTGTCAGCTATAGTTTTCGTATGAATGTCCATTTACTAGAAACATACAGTAGAAAAATTGTCTCAAATTTTCGTATTTTTCGTTTATTTCTAAAGAAGTTTACCAAAATGTATTTTGGATCTCACCAATATGGAAAATATTTATAGGTTATTTAGATTAAAGACTCTACACTAAAATAACATCGAGAAATAAATCAAAACTAAGTGGAAAAATAGAATTTGGTGTCTTTTCGGTAGTGAAAGGGTTAAAAAAAGTGCTGATTTTTTTATTTTTAATTAAAAATGTATTTCAAACAATCATTTGTTAATCCAAACAAAAACTCTAAGCCAATTCGGAAAGTAATTAAAAATAGTTACCTTTTTTAATTAATAAATTAATTGAGTTTTACAATCAACATCAATTAAATTTTTAATTGAATCAATTAAAAAATTAATTGAAATTTGCTGAAAAAATCAATTAATTTTTTAATCAAGAATTTTTCTATGCCCAATTAAAACTGTGATTGATACTATCATTTTCGTGATTGAAGACATTTCAATTAAAAAATTAATTGGATCAATTAATTTGGTGATTGAATCAGAAAAACATTTTTTTGTGTGTATCTTATAGGGGCGTTGAGAAATTTCAAAAAACAAAACTTTGAACTTGTTTCCTGTAAAATTAACTTTTTAGACTTAGCGCACTTTGGAATGTAGACATCGATATGAAGCTACCAAGGATGCATGTAGTGAGATTGAAAACTCTGCCACAGGAGTAAACGATTTGCAATCAATTCGTCGTTTGTCATATCAACAAAATCAAGCTGAAAAAAAAATTATTCAGGGAGCGTGCCTCAATCATGTCCTATGTGTGGCAACGACCATCAGAGAAATAATTGTTACCACTTCAAAAATAAAACTAGTCAATCACAATCATCTAAGTTGCAGAAAATTCTTATAAATAGAAAAAAATGTACGTCAAATAATCGATAATCCCACTGATAAACCTATGAGTAATACCAGGAGTCATAAAAGAGCACGTAGGAAATTACATATACTTAGAAATACAATGAAAGGTGTAAAGAAAATACACCAAAATCAAATAAAACGTAGGTTTGAATCAAGAGATGGGGTACAAAACTCAAGACAGTCTGTATCCAATTCAAACCTAGACTTTGATAACAAAAATGTGTTCACAGACAGACGGACGGACGGACAGACGGACATGGCTAGATCGACTCAGGGACCCACCCTGAGCATTATTGCCAAAGACACCATGTGTCTATCTCGTCTCCTTCTGCACGGATGAAAAAGACTGTTTTTCATATGTTTGGCTATAAACATTATATGTTTGGGACACAAATTTTTAAACACAATATTTTTGAGTGCGAGCATATAATGTTCATAAACTAGCATAACATGTTTGGGACATATATGTTAATATGTTAGAACATATTATATTTGGGACATAAAATGTTTGGATGCAAACATATATTAATTTAGAAATAGCCTATAAACATATATGTGATTAGTAGCTTGGAGCGCTATTTAACAGGAAGCGATATTGAATTAAGTTGGTGGTTGTTGCTTGTTATTACAAAATTAACATTTTATTTTCCCTTGGGCAATTGATCAGCTACTTCTTTGATCCTTACAAACTGTGTGGTCCGCTGTTCGAATCACCGTCCGGCAAAAGGTGAAATTAAAATAAAAAAAATCATACAATTGAATAATTTCTTCTACAATGTTTGTATTACAGAAAAAGGTGCTAAGAACTAAAAAATCTCGTGGAAGTGAGAAAGATGTGGGGGAATATACAATTGGGCAGAAACAAAATTTTGAGCATTCAGGTCGAAAACCTATGTTGTTAGCACCTCTATTACCTGTTTATTTTCATAATTCATTATGATTGTAAATATATAAATAAATAAATAAAATTTTGAGCACAATATTGTTTGGGAGAATTTTTTTTAAGCATATAATATTTTTGGGTGCAAAATGCTTCCAAACATATTATATGTTCATATAATAACATATTGTTTTTTGGAAGACAACATTATTGAATTTGGATGCAAAAATACAAAATGCTTGGAACTTAGACTACCCAAACATATATTGTTTGGACCAATATGCTTTCAAACATATTATATATTGGAAGAGATCACACATATAAATGTTTGGGCAATACCCAAAAATGTATATGCTTGAAGCAAAATATGTTTGGGAGTATATGTTACAGAAGCGATTTTTTGTGAGCGTGTAGTTATGTTGAAGTCTGATTTTTTATTAATTTTTATAAAATAAAACATTAATTGAACTTGTAACTTCAGTCTTTTATTTTTTAGCTGGGGTGGCTAAAGCCCTTCAAAGTTTCGCTTTCCTACGATGCCTCTTTCTATTTTTGTCCATTCGTTGTATGGGATCGAATCACTGTGCGTTGGTATTATTACTGTGCCTAATATGGAGATAGTGGAACCTTTCCAATGTCACTACCTTTTTTAACCAAATGCAGATCTCGGAATATGAAGAATGGTGGGTTAACACAAAAATTGGGCTATTTTGGCCAGAGAATGGTGACAGCCTCTGGAATACGATAATAGTAAAGCAAACACAAAAATTAGAGAATAACCCTTTCTGCTGGCATGAAAGGTAGAAACATTTCATATCTATTCAACCTAACTGGAGCCACCGTGGTACAATAGTTAGCATGCCTGAATTGCACTCATAGGGTCGTGGGTTCAACCCACAGTTTCGTTGTACTACACCCTCTTAGTAATGCTGATGACATTTCTGAGAGTTTCTAAAAGTTCTCTAAGTGGCGTAACCGCAATGTGGAACCCTGTTCTGGCTCGGCTATAAAAAGTAGGCCTCTTGTCATTGAGCTAAAAATAGAATCGGACAGCATTCATTGATAAGAGAGAAGTTCGCCACTGTGGTATCACAATGGCCTATACCTAACCTAACAGTTCCATTATTGTGGCTTTAAATCTTTCCAACTCTTCAAGTCCTGTTCGTATAATTGGCTAGAAAAACTACAACCAGAATTCATCTATTTTTTTTTTAATTTTCGTAAACAATCTAAACTTCTTCGCATATATTTTCGCTACGTGTTTCATTTGAAGATAGAATATACTCTGCTATGTCGCTAATAACTTTACACTGACGTCACAAAATAACCAGCTTATCAATGAATTTCATGAATGGACTGGAATTTCATTCATGCCGAAAGAAATAAAATAAATCCTTGCCAACATTTTATAAACCAAAGGATACTGGATGTTTACATCATTGTCTATAGGAGGTTCCATGGTGCTCATATGCGATAAGAGGAGGAAACAAAAATAAATCACATTTCTATTAAATTGAAATTCATTGAAAAGGAAATTCAATTTTCTTCATTACCGAGAGAGAGACAATGCTTAGAGTATAAAAGAAGCAACCAAATACCTGAAGGATATCAGTCGCAACAACGACTTCGAACGAACCATATTGAATAGAATATCAAAGAATCAGCTACAGAAGAACGTCAGTGAAAAGTATTGAATTAAATTTCAAAATACAAAATTTCGAAGTAGTTTGAAAGTAGAGTATTGAAATATTAAACCGTCCATAAAAAAAAAAAAAAAAAACAATATAAAAAACTCCCACTTAGTGACAATGTTATTTAGTCCTTGGCAGTTGAAAACAGCTGTCAGCCTATTACTGTTGGCCACTACTTGGGGCCAGTACCAATCAGGAACCTGTGAAAGATCCGATTGTTATGATCAGGTCCACGAATTACGGCACACAATAAATTGGGAACTCTCTTCGGAAGGTATTCTTGGCCATGAAAATCATGAATATGCAAAACATATCAACGAAATAGGACGACGTGAATTTCAACACGAACTCTTACTTGAACGAGAAAATCAATCCGTTACTCGATCTATTCGGGAAACGGAATATCGATTTGAAACACGACGACATTCATCCAATCGAAATTCCGATATGAATGAACGAAGATTTGTTCGTGATCAACGTAAAGTTCGAGGCCATAATGATGACGGACGTCTGTTTCAAGTGAATGAAATGCGAAATTCAAATGAAATGATTCGTGAAGTTCGTCAACGACGTGATGAGAATAAATTGGATACTCTTGATGAACGCCGCCGTGAAATGGATGGCAGAAAGGAAAGGGATACTACACAGCGATTTGATACGATTGATTCTTCGAAGATTCGTGATACACGCCAACGAGATGAAATGGTTGATCGAAATGAGGTTACCATACAACGATCTAATGAAAGGGAGTCTGAAAGGATACGCGAAGTTAGCGAAAGACGAGAGCAAGCACTTCCTAATAATGTCAGAGAACGATTCGGGGAACGTGAACCACGACGATCTAATGAAATTGATGCTGAGAAATTTGGCAGAGCTGAAAAACGATCTGTCGATATTGATTCTAAGAGGATTCGTATGATGGAAGAAAGGCGAGAGCCTGAAGAACGCAATGAAAGAGATTCGCGATTATCCAATAGGATGGAAGATAGAGACACTCGAGAAGGAAGTATGAAGGATGACCGAGGTTCAGAACGTAGAATGGAAATCGATTCCAATAGAAATCGTGAAGCCCGGGAACGTGAAGCAGAACGAACCGATACTCGCAATACTCAACGTTTGAACGAAGATGACCGCCGAGAACGAAACTCAATTTCCTCTGAGGATTATGTAATTGATAGGAATCGTGAAGTCCGAGAAACTGAGGGTAATCAAAACGCTGGACAATCAATTGAACATGGTTCTAATAGAATTCGTGAAGTTCGAGAACGGCGGTCATCGACAGACGAATCTGAAAGAATACTTGAGGCTCGAGAGCGTATTGAAGAAGGAGATCGAAATTACCATAGAGTCAAAATCTCAGTCGAATCTGAATTGAATATCGTTCGAGAGAGACGAGATTCAGATGATCGTAAAGCACAATATCAAACTCGAGAAAGTCGTGTTGGTAATGAGCGGAAGATACGACGTGAAGTCCAAGAAAATCGAGAAGATAGTGAACGATACGACCGACGATTTAACGAAGATGAACCTGAAAGGATTCAAGAAGTTGAAGAAAGACAAGTACGTAGTAATACAGATGAACAAACAATCCGACGTGATGTGCAAGAAAGACAAGGGGATGGTCGCAAAGAAAGAGAGGCCCGAAGAATTCGCCATACAGTATCTGACAGAATTCAAGAGGTACGGGCACCAGAAGATAGAGAATCCAGACTGTCCAATAGAGTAGAAAATCGTAGGACTTTAGAAGTTACAGAACGCCGATCTACTGAAGATTTATTTGGGACTGAGAAGAATCATGCATTACGAGAACGACTACAACGAGAAGTTAGCAGCGAGCGAGAATCTCAACGTGAACAACGAGCTAGCAATACTCGCAACGAGCCACAAGAAATTGTAGGTAGAAGCGAATCTGAAAGGAACCAAAATGATCATCAAAGGTCTTACGAATTCAAACAAAGAGAGCGTTATGATAGAAACTCACGTCGGGAAATTGACTCCGCAACAATAAGAAAAAATATAGAAGGACGAGAAGAAGATCGCAATGAAATTAACGAACGACGATCTAATGAAATTGAAAGGAATAATCGAGAGAGAGAAGAATTCGGAGATCGGGATACTCGCGGATCCAACTATCATTCAGAAGGATCCACTGAAACTGAATTTAAAGGAATTCGTGAAGTCCGTGAACGATTTGAGCGAGACACACGCAAATTTAATGATCTCAATGAACGACGACCCACGGCAATTCGTGCTGAGACAACTCATGAAATTGGCGAATATGACAGGACCCGTGAAGTTCGTGATACCATTGGACATGTGCGAGAACAAAGCTGCCTCAATAGCCGAGATACACGACGATCTGCTGAGTTGAATGAAATTCGTGAAATAACAGAAAGAAGAGTACGAGAAGATCGAGACACAGAAGAACAGCGTGAACAAACATATCGGGAAGAAAGAGAAACACAGCGATCCAATGAATTAGACTCTGATAAACGTCGTGAGATTCGAGAGCGACAACAAGATCTCCGTCAAAGCATCAAATATGACAGCACCCATGAAATGCGCGTTTCTAGCCAACGTGACCGAGAACAAAGCGATCGCAATGAGCGAGGCACTCGAGTGTTATCTGAATTTGAGAGGACCAATGAAGATCGCGTGGCCAAACGACGTGAGCGCGAACAAGCAGATCGAAATGAACGAGATATCCGCCGATCATCTGAGTTTGAGAGGACCCATGAAGATCGAGAATCTAACCGACGAGAACGCGAACAAGCAGATCGCAATGAACGAGATATGCGCCGATCATCTGAGTTTGAGAGGACCCATGAAGATCGCGAGGCTAACCGGCGAGAACGCGAACAAGCAGATCGCAATGAACGAGATATGCGCCGATCATCTGAGTTTGAGAGGACCCATGAAGATCGCGAGGCTCACCGACGTGAACGCGAACAAGTAGGTCGCAATGAGCGCGATTTCCGCCAATCATCAGAGATTGAAAGGACCCATGAAGATCGTGAGACTAACCGACGGGAACGCGAACAAGCTGATCGCAATGAACGAGATATCCGCCGATCATTTGAGTTTGAGAGGACCCATGAAGATCGAGAGTCTAACCGACGGGAACGCGAACAAGCAAATCGCAATGAACGAGATTTCCGCCGATCATCTGAGTTTGAAAGGACCCATGAAGATCGTGAGGCTAACCGACGGGAACGCGAACAAGCAGATCGCAATGAACGAGCTATCCGCCAATCATCTGAGATTGAAAGAACCCATGAAGATCGAGAGTCTAACCGACGGGAACGCGAACAAGCAAATAGCAATGAGCGAGATTTCCGCCGATCATCTGAATTTGAAAGGACCCATGAAGATCGTGAGGCTAACCGGCGGGAACGCGAACAAGTAGATCGCATTGAACGAGATATCCGCCGATCGTCTGAGTATGAGAGGACCAATGAAGATCGAGAGGCTAACCGACGGGAACGCAAACAAGCTGATCACAATGAACGAGATATCCGCCGATCATCAGAGTTTGAAAGGATCCATGAAGATCGTGAGGCTAACCGACGGGAACGCGAACAAGCAGATCGCAATGAACGAGATATGCGCCGATCATCTGAGTTTGAGAGGACCCATGAAGATCGAGAGTCTAACCGACGAGAACGCGAACAAGCAGATCGCAATGAACGAGATATGCGCCGATCATCTGATTTTGGAAGGACCCAAGAAGTTCGCGAGGATGACCGACGTGAGCGCAAAGAAGCAGATCGTTATGAGCGAGATTCCCGTCGATCATCTGAGTTTGGAAGGACTCATGAAGTTCGAGAGGAAGACCGACGTGAGCGCAAAGAAACAGATCGTTATGAGCGAGATTCCCGTCGCCAATCTGAATTTGATAAAATACGCGTAGTTCGAGAAAGAAGAGTACAAGATGATCGAAATATGCGAGATAGAGAACAATCAAATGAATTTCTATCCGAGATGATTCGAGAAGTCCAGCCATCGAATGAATTCGAATCTGATGGACGTCGTGAAGTTCTAGAGCGTCAACACTATTCCCGTGAAAGTATACAAAATGAGGAAATTCGTGATTCCAGGCGACGTGAAGAAGATCGAAGAGTTCCCAATGAACGCGATACTCGACAATCATCTGAGGTGGAGGAAATTCTCGCCCGAAAAGTTCAAAAAGATCGAAATATGCGAGATACAGAACGATCAAATAAAGTTCGATCCGATAGATTTCAGGAAGCCACAGAACAACGTGATCGTGAAGAAGGAGAATCCAGACGATCCAATAAATTGGAGTCTGATGGACGTCGTGAGGTAAGAGAGCGACAACAAAACTCCCGTCAAAACGACAGATATGGCAGGACACTCCAAGTTCGTGATGCTAGCCGACGTGACCATTATGATTCTGCTCTCATCTTCAATACTCGACGCGAATCTTTGGAAAATAAACGAAACCAAATCATATCGCACATTCATGGCAATATGGAAGGCGTTCGCACCCGTTACATTGAAGAGGAATACCCTGAAAAACAACCAACCATTCTATTGAAAAAAGGATATTTAATTATAGGCCAAGGATTCATATTAGCATTTATTATTGCACAATCCTTTAATGGCAAAAGGGAATTCCAGTGAGTTAATAAATTCTTTTAGTGTAAAAATCCCTTCTAATTTCTCGATTTCATTCCATTTGTTTTCAGTTACCAAAATATACCTCAAAAATTACGACAAGCTATTGGAATCTGAACAAACTTTATATATGACCAATTTATGTGATGGCAACTTCTGATGAAAACTGGCTTTGAAACGACTATAATGTATATAGATAATTATGTTATGTGAAATAATTGTTTTGTTTTGTTAGTGAGATTATAGAGGAAAATGTGTACCTAAAAGCAAAATTGATATAGTCATATACATACACACATATATACCAAAAAATATATAGTTAACCAATATTACTGAACTATTATGTTTAATTCAAATAATTATATAGTTGTGAGCAACGAGTTTAACTGATGCAGCAGGTATACAATAATAATTATAACTTAATTTATTTAAATGTCCTTAAGAATATTTTGTGAAAATAAATTAACCAATATGCAATATACAAATTTGTCATTCATTTATATTGGAAATTTAAAAGTCGAACTATTACTAATCGATTTTTGGTTGAAAAAAAACATCTAAAAATCGAAGTCTACTTTTAGCTTTGGGAAAATACACTTGGGTTTTGAATGAGAATCAAGAAGTCGACTTTTCAACTTTTTCAACATTGTGATAAGTCGACTTCTCCAATTTTACAAAATTTCAAAAAGTTGACTTTAAACTTTTTGCCACTTCATTTACGATTATTGAAAAGTTGAAGATGAATTTTCAACATAAAACGAGCCACATCACATTACACTTTCAGTTCAAATCCGACTTTTCGTTTTTTACGTTATAGTTTGTTTTGGATCGATTTTGGTTACTATAAAAGGTTGATTTTGACCAACGTCAAAAAATGCCAAAATTTATTGGGCGATTTTGACGATTACAAAACGGCGATTAGCCGAATACCAATTTTTAATTATTCTGAAAGATGACCAAAGGGATAGAATATTTTTCACCGAAAGGTAACCGTCGGGTTCAGTTCAACTATAGTAGTATTGTGTATGCAATAGCGCTTTATACACCCTAATACGAGCAATAAATCTGGGGAATCTGGTGATTGGGTCTAGTAAGAGAAGGAACTATCATCAAACATTGGAATGTGAGTACTAATAATGTAGGATAAAAGGAATTGTATGGAAGCAAAGTTTTCCCGTATGGCTGATATGTATTGCAACTAACTTCATTTCTATCATTTATAAACCACTCTCTGCTGACAGACCTATTTTACTAGTTAAAATGGTATTCAAGCGTGATAAGGCGATTACTTTATATTTGGCTGGAAAATTTGTGGTTGCGTGGCTATCGTTTTCTCGTACCATTTTGCATATCGCAATGGACTGAAGAGAGCATGCAATAAATCGGGCTGCCACTTTTACCTAGCCTTTATTTCTCGCTACTGTGATACTGGCAGTATTGCTTTGCATCCAAAAAGTGGACGAATCAAAGTAACAACACCCCAAATAAACCGAACATTTAAGACTGGATTTGATCGGAATCCACGGAAAACTTGCACATGGGCAACGATATCGCCGTTGAAGTTCCAGAAAGGGCAAAAGATCACCAATGCACAAAAAAGTTAGACTGTAAAGAGCCAAGGAGTTGCTTCGTTTACACGAAAGTGGCCAGTTACCGAATTACTCACGCACACTCACAAAAAGAAAATTTGTACTCACGCACGAAAATGTCGTGACTCACGAAAAATACCGTTACTCACGAAAAATATCGTGACTCACGAATAATTTTATGATTAATTTACCTTAGTGAAGTGTATGAAAACATGAGCATTATTAAAATCGAGAGTGTTATCAAACACTTAACATCCCAGGTGTCACTAAAATTGCAATTGAATTTAACTCTTAAGCGTTTTATCTTGGTGAGCAGGAATATTTTCGTGAGGGTAATTCGTTACTCACGCACACTCACGAAGATATTATTTTCGTGACTCACGCTAACGCACGACATTTTGGTTTGTTAATCACACTCACGCTGTTGTCATGAACGTGACTCACGCACGAATCACGAAAATTTTCGTGATTCACGACAATTTCGTGTCACGTGCACACCTCTAATTAAAATAAATGCGTCATATTATCAAGAAAATGTCCAAATACTGTATTGACTCTCTGGGCAGACAAACATTTTGGCCGCAGACCGTGGACATTCTAACAGGACTCAGCAAACGTCAATCGAGAATGACTTAAGAACAAGATTCCCCGCTTTATTTCTACAGCACAATGGCCACTAAAATCTCCATCCGTTGGACTTTCATCACACAAAAAAAATATTTTTTGTCTTCATTCAATTGAAATTTGCTAATGAAATCAATTAATTTTTTAATCAAGTATTTTTTGATGCTCAATTAAAACGTTGATTGATACTATCATGTTTGTGATTGAAGACATTTCAATTAAAAAATTAATTGGATCAATTAATTTTGTGATTGAATCTGAAAATTTTTTTGTGTGTGATTGATTTTTGTTTCATTTAAAAAATTTGTTGAAAAAATTAAGTTTTTAATGAATATTTTTTAAACTCAACTAAGACTTTAATCGGAAAAAATTGTTGTGAAATTTTTTTCTGTGCACAAATCAACGTTTTGCCGGGAATGAGCCAAAATAGCGCAAATCCTCTATCGTGCAGCGTGTGATGCATAGGAAATGCAACAGCAACCAACTCCGGAAGAAAATATACCAACTCTGTTTGGTGGGTCGTGGGTTCGATTCCTGCTTCGACCTAACACCAAAAAGTTTTTCAGCAGTGGATTATCCCACCTCAGTAATGTTGGTGACATTTCTGAGTGTTTCAAAGCTTCTCTAAGTGGTTTCACTGCAATGTGGAACGCCGTTCGGACTCGGCTATACAAAGTAGGTCCCTTGTCATTGAGCTTAACATGGAATCGGGCAGCACTCAGTGATAAGAGAGAAGTTCACAATGGACTGAATAATCTAAGTGGGCCTGATATATCGGACTGCCACCTAACCTAACTCTGTTTGGTAGTCAACATTATTTTATTACACAGACACTTTCGGTCAGATTGCTTTATGAAGCAAATTGCTGTACGAATTACATCAAACAACCATCTTTTACTCTTCTTTAATAATTCTTGTTGGTTTGGATCATAAGTTTATAGTAAAATTTGATAAAAGGTAAAAGCTTTCGAATGTATACGGTTAACTTTTTAGTTCTGCTGGAATATTGAAATTTTTCTGGAAGTGGGACTCCCCCGGGACATCAAGCTAGTGTTTGCAATTGGTGCAAATAGCCGCTAATGGACCTATCACAGTACTGATACCAGTGCATCAGGTTATCGCAAATTTTAAATTTTCATATAATATTGTGATTTCTATACTTCTTTGATATTCAAATCTTTGTGGATCTACACATTTACAGAAATACAATTCAATCAGAATAATCCATTGTTCAACATATTCCAAAACTTTTTCGTTTCTGGTGTTTGTCCAAGATAGATTCATGAGGATCTGTCTATAGTCGAGTCCTACTAAGTTGTCTCAAAACGTGTCGTTTAGAATGAGTCGTGTCCTAAAGTGTACATTTACCCCCATCAATGACATACCCATGTTAAGGTGTTCAATCCCTTCTATATGTTTTGACCCTAACTGGTACTAGTTCTTGATCCATTTCCCGTAGGAATTATTTGAGTAACTGACGTTTTGCATCAGCAGATGCGGATTCCTATTACATGCACATTTATTTACATGGGTTTACAAATCCGCTTCTCATGATCTTGAGTAGTATTGCGGTCAACGGAAAGACTACTTTAGTACAAACAGAAATCCTTTTCCTGATTAAAATATAAAGAGCCCTAAAAATAGCAATCTTTGTCTGCCAAAAAGGATAAAAGACGTATTTGCTAGTTTTACAAGCTTTTGAAAGTATTCACGATAATCTCGTGAAAAAAATCAATATTATTGGAGCCAGAACCAATTCAAAGAATACAACATTGTTCAGTGATTCTGAATCGGGCAACTCATTCTGTGTTCGATTGCTACGTCAAAATTGATTTAATGAGATCCAAGCCGTATACAAGAAGGAGGAATATCCAATATAAGGAGACAAAAGAAAACCAATCTCGTATTGTCAGATGGAAGGTGTACGACATACTTGATGGTGGCATAGCAGCATTATTTATTATTAGTTGTATTTAAATATTGAAAAAGATTTATGGGTGTTTTCTTCCGCATAATATTTTACAATTTCGAATTATAACTCGTTACAGTTTGAACATATAAACCAGAACAATATGGAAGTGGTACCAACGAAAGCAATATTCATCAATTGTTAGAGATCTACCTTTCCCAAACATATTTCCATTCTTAGTGAATAAATGTTGTTGTCAACTTAATAAATATTCACTTTAATCTACAGAATATATAAAATTTTTTTGCTACATTGTAGTATTTATGCGTTCTTGGATTTCTTTCTTTGTTTTTGGTCCAACATTTGCTATGGGTGATGCTTCTTTTGGGGCACCACTTGCCTCTCCAGAACTATTTTTACTTTTGTTTAATATCCTTTCTGTTTTTACAGCATCATATTCCTTAAGTTCGGCTAATTTCAGTGGTATGCTCTGCAACTCTCTTTTACGCATTTGGAATCTATGTAAATGAAAATTAGTGATAATTATAAATCAGTTACCATTCAGAATCTACCTTTGTTTTAAACCAAGCAATTTTTTGCTGCAAGCAATTAACTACTTATTTTTACGATACCGTACAAAAATATTTCCTAGGGAATATGATGCCGTATAAAACATAGACCAAAATCAGCTGATAGTTGTTGACAAATCGACTTTTCCAAAATGTGTTATACTAAGAGTTGCATTTCATAGACTTGGAAGGTTCGCACTTATCAACAAGTTTTAATATTCGTATGAACTTACGAGCTGTTCACATAATACATTTACTCGTTCAACACCCAATAAACACAGGATGAGCGTTTTTCAAATGCAACAACTTTTCGGTTTGAGGGTAAATATAATTTTCAACATAAATTCAACTTGACTTGAAACAGCTCATCTTCAATACATCTTCAAATTTTTTGCGAATTACTTCCAATTTGCCAAAATGTTGACGAAATATTTGAAAAGGTGTTGGAGATAATATGAGAAAACTTTGACAAAACACTACCCTAAAATGCAACGAAAAAACCATGTGGTTTTCAATACTTGTTTGTGCAACGAAGTTCGTGGTTAATTGGAAGAAATAAAAAACTTGGAAAATTTTAGACAAAAAACTGAATTTACTCCAAATAGTTTCTAATATTAGGTAAGTGAAAATAAAACAAAAAAATTAAATGAAACTTTAAGGAAGACACTAAATATACATCTCTTTGCCGAAAACTAAAATTATGGATTCTAAGTTCTTGAAACATTAAAAAGCTGACCGATAAAAAATGTTGGACAATTAACTGGAACTGATTCAAATAGTTTATAATAATTGGTAAGTCAATATGGAAAATTAAATCAACACTTTAGAGAAGTCACTAAATTTAAATCTTATTGCAGAAAACTAAAATATTTTGATGCTGCATTCTTGAAACCTTAAGAGGTTGACCGATGAAAATGATGGTGGCTTATCGAAAAGAGAAAGTTTCCATAAATCAAAGTGCAACGAATTAAACTTGGTATTTATGCTTTTCCATATCAACAACTACTACATGTTAATTCGCATCACATCGATATTTTAATTTACCTCGCATCATCGGTTTAATTTGTTATTTTGCGAATTGAAATTACTGGAAATTTATTCTAACTCACTGGTTATCAAGTTCCTTGCGAATTGCCCGAATTTTAATGAGTTTTACAACAATTTTGTGACACCAACGCTCTTGAGGAAATCGAATTTTGTGGTTTTCAATACATTTTGTGCCACGAAGTACGTGGTCAGTGGGAAGAAATACAAAAATTGAAATATTTTTGACACAAGAGTGAAATTAGTCCAAAACGCTAACTATAATTGATAATTCAAAACAAAAAGTGAAATAAAACGTAATGGAAATCACAAAACTCGACTGCTTTGCAGAAAACTAAAATCATTGGATGTTATATTCTTGGAAGATGTTGACCGATGAAAAAATGATGAAGGAAACAACAAAGAAAATATTCCAGAAAACTTGCAAAGTGCAACCAATTAAAAAAGTGCAACAATTCCTATATCAAGAGCTTCTGGATGAAAATGTGCATTACATCAATTTACATTCCGTGATCAGTTTGATATTTTGTGAATTCATCTTGATAGAATCTATTCTAACACGCAGGCCAGCAAATTCCTCGATATTAATTATTTCAAATTGCCAACATATTAATTAATAATTAATTAATTAATTAATAGTTATGTGACACCGACATTATGGAGGAAATGGAATTATACATGTAAAAATGTTTAAGATATTTAAAGTTGTATTGATCGTTTTAGTTATTAATACGTTTAATAAGAAAATTATGTTTTAATTATTATTATTATGGTATTATATTATTATTATTTTTATATATTATTAATGTTATTTTTAATATTATTATATTTTTAACGAAAAAAATTAATAAAATTTACAAAATCCCTAGAAATTTAGTGTTGACTTTCAGTTAGAACTGGGATTGACTTTCATGCAAATTGTGGTTAGAAAATATTCGCAACAATGTTAATTTTTAATTTGCCTCACATTGAAAACTTTTTGAGAAATTATTGAGTAGCGATACATTTCAATTTGAGGATTACAATTGAGAGATTATTTCTATTGTGTTGAATTTTACTGTTGAGGGTAATGTCTGTTTTTTGTTGAGAACGCGATTTTCTCAACAATTTCTCAACTTGAATATTACCCTAATCCTTTGAAAAAATGTTTGAAAAATTATTGAATTTTAGTATTTTTCAAACGTTTGTGTTTATTGGGCAATGTGTGAACCAAGCGAAAAACACCAATCCCAACAAACACAAGGATGAGCATTTTTCATAGGTAACGCCATATCAATTTGATAGTAAATCCCATATTCAACATTTATTCGAAAAGCTTTGCAAATTGCTTGCCTTCAACAAATTTTCCAATAGCTTTGAAGCGTTAATATGAAATTTAGTTTGAAAAGTTGTTGCTAATATGTTGAGAAATCGTTGCTAACGTGTTGAATTCTACTGTTGAGGGCAATGTCTGTTTTTTGCTGAGAACACGATTTTCTCAACAATTTCTCAAATTGAATATTACCCTAATCCTTTGAAAAAATGTTTGAAAAATTGTTGAAATTTAGTATTTTTCAAACGTTTGTGTTTATTGGGATGCTTGTTTGAACCAATTGAAGTCATTGGAAGTCAAAAGAAGCGCCAAACTAAAACATACCATCTTGATCGAGGAAAACTTGCTGTTGCTCAAAGCTTGGTATATATCACTAGGGAAACAAAAGAAAGATGTATAGAATCGTTAAATTCATAAAAAGTTGGCAGGGAAAGTACAACGATAAGGGCGCGATATATATATTATCCCCAATATGTAGAAAAAACTCTATCGAATTTATGATGCTAACGTTTTTAAATGTATGGTAGTTATTCAATTTACCCGCCAATGGGAATAAATAAAAATAATAAAAAAAAAACAGTGTGTCCAGCCTAAGTTCGTTTCAGCAAAAAACTAATATCAGCATTTACCCTGCCAGCATTTCAAAGTTTCATTTCATACTCATCGCTACCACAGACTCGTAAGTGACACTGCAACAATCGCCAACTGTGATGGGGGAAGCGTATGAAAAAGTATGAAATGTATATTAAAGTATTTTGTCATCACTATTGTTACAAGAGCCATTTTATATTTTGTGAAAAACCAAGCGCAACTAGCTTCTTATAATTTATTTAAATGAAATCGATAATGAAGTACGGAAAACATAGTTATTTCGCTTAAAATTGTAAAAGGTATATTGGTGAACAATTTTTGACTTTCCAAATGGAATAATGCAATTGTTTTTCATGCGCTTTACAGACTATCAGTTATTCCGGACGTAATGTCGGTGTTTGCAAAGAATCCTATGCGCTTTACAGACTATCAGATATTCCGGACGGAATGTCGGTGTGTGTGAAGAATCTTACAATGTGTCGGATTGATACGACTTGTCGGCGATGACTAAATAATCGGTAAATGTGTTATCGATCCCATAAACATACAGCAGTATCGATTATGCCTTCGGACTTACAGCCTATTTCTGATATCCGAACGAAAGCAATTGCGAACGAATGGCAGTCACTCACTTTCGTCTAGATTTGGGTTTCTCTAACTTCCTTTCGTTCGGTACTATGTTCATTCTTGCGAAAAATTTTTATGGAAACCATTATTTCGCACATAGAAAGCGGCGTTTTTTTAGGTAGCTTGGAGCGCTATTTTACAGGGAGCGATATTGGATTAAGTTGGTGGTTGTTGCTTGTTTTTACAAAATAACATTTTATTTTTCCTTGGGCAATTGATCTGCTATTCCTTTGATCCTTTGTATAGTTTCGGAACAAAAATATGGTCCGTGTTTGATTTATAAACCCGCACAAATAGTTTTTAATAAATAAATTATTTCTTAATTCACATTGCAAATGGCGCCGTGCTATAAACGTCAGTTTTTCAACACGAAAAAACAAAGTATCACAAATGGAAAAAATTTCGCAAATTTTTCGCATTTTTTGGTTTTGTATGGAGTTTCAACGCGAAAACCGAACAGAGTACCGGCCTAAATGCTAGCATTACCAGATCTCAATTATTTCAATTTCCTGAAAAAGGCCCATACATTTTAAAAATGATTTTCCATAAAATTCAATCTGGCATCGCCGTTCATTTGGCAAAAATTTCCCGCTTTTGATATTTGGTTTAGCTCAATAATTTTTTTTAACAAATCAGCCCGTGTAGAGAGATAAGGATTTGTATTTCCATATTTCTACAATAATTACAGTTCAGTTGTCCTTTTAATGAGTGATTCATTCGAAATGTATGTGTTTGCTCGTGTTAGACTTTCCCTTAAACGGTCTCTATGGCGGTTATAAAGAAAAAATAGATCGATATAATTAACTTTTATCACATATTTACAATAAAAGCTTTAATCATTTTATCAATTATTAAGTTTTTCCTATTTATAAATGCCTTTTTCCACAAAACGAAAGGTCTTTACCAAGTGAGTGGTTTTGACATTTCAGTTCGTCAAAATGCGAACGAATCGAGTTAGAGAAACCCAATTTTAGAGCTTACGTTACGTCTTCGTTCGCATTGACTTTCGTTTCGATTTTCGTTTAGATACCCCTTAGAGAAACCAAAATCAGCTGTTTTTCGTTTTGTATGCGAACGAAGACTAGAATTCGGATAGCAGAAATAGGCTGTTAACTTATAATGTGCACAATATATGGGATATGTTCGACACGAGCACTGTCGTCCGGAATAACTGGTAGTCTGTAAAGCGCATAACTTGGCATGGTACAACTTCTCAATAGTGACGGCGCTTTTCCGTCGAGTTTTGGATGCCGTATACGATTGTTTTCGACGTGGCGGGGATTCTCAGAAGCGCCGTCAAATTCAAAAAATGTTGGCAGGGATAATAGCTTTTCGTGCGAAAACATTATCCAAACATACTAAGCTTAAGAAAAAGATTTGATAAATGATCACATAAGTTAATTTCAGCATGGATTGTGTGGTCGAACTTAAATTATGGTAATGAATAGCGATATTATTGCCGAATGAAAGTATAGTGTAAACGGCATAAACCGTAGTTTCTTGTTCCTCTAAATTCCGGCTGTCACCCGGTATAAATCCCATCCCAAAAATATGACAAGATGGATGTTTTGATATTTTTACTTAAGTCGAAGCACAAAAGAGAATAAAGGTTGAGTTATGCTATGTTCCCACCGACTCGTTTTCCTCTTTCGTTTTTCCAAAACATTTCACCGTTCACACCGGGTTGAGATGTTTTAGTTTGTCAGTTATCATGGAAACTAGAAATTCACATTTACTCGAAATTCACATGTATGCAACCTATTTCCAAATAATTACCGCGAGCGCAAAGGGAAAAATTTTTATGTTATTTTCACATGTCCATGTTCTTAAAAGCCTTTGTTTATTCTTTTTTTTATGAAACTTATTTCAATATTTTGACATATATTTTGAATAGGGTATGTTATTCGGGGTATATTCCAAATTAAGGTAGGTACTATGTTCGGTTTTCGAGTTGAAAACCACTTTATTTTCGCGATTACTTTTCCTTAAATAATCAAAATTATAAATGAAAACAAACTTATTCCTGTAAAGTCTTGCCGAAATCTAGAGGAACAAGAAACCACGCATCAATTGTGTTGATTTGTCTGCTTTATATTGAACTGTTTTAATAAAGTAACCACGAAAATTTCAACGCGAAAAGCGAACATAGTACTTACCTTTAGGTGGGATCATATTCTAAAATTGACGTGTTTTGGAGGAAAACTTGTGTTTTGAACTTGTTTTTTAGTATGGCGAAAACGACTCGTTTTGAAGTGCTTATAAAGGGAAAACATTTCAAACCCCAAAACATGCTTGGTGAGAACACCGTATTAAGGTTGAGTTACATATCATGCGTTAATCCGTGCGTTGATGGATGGGTTGATATTTTTCAGTTTAAAGCACTCTAACAAAACTGTTGCTTTCAAAGAGAAAATTCAACTCTTCAATCAACGTACGCATTAACGCATGGTATGTAACTCAACCTTTACACACCATGCGTCAATCCGTGCGTTGATGGAAGGGTTGATTTTTTTTCTGTTTGCGACAGACTATTCGAGCTTTTGATTTCAAAGAGAAATTTCAACTCTTCAATCATCCGACGCATTGAACGCATGATATGTATGTTAATTCTACCTTAAGCCATACACTGGTAGGAAAAAGGCTGTACGTGGCCATTACCGTTTGGTATTAATTGATGGGTTCACGTTACCTTCTAATTTTGATACCACTTTTTATCAAATCATTTACATCCGGTATTATTATGGTATTAACTATCACATACCCGCAGCATATGATATGTCGCCGTTGCTAAAAACTAAGTTGTCGCCTTAGTAGTTTAGTTTGTTCACATAAAGTAAACAGACGCGTTACTTACCATATTTCTTGGAAAACATGATGACTGAAAAAACTAAATTTGTGGATATAGCGAAGTATTCGTAAGTATAAACTGTTTTAGTATTATTAATGTTTACTAATTCGGAATCATTCTCTCATTAAGGCCGGTACTATGTTCATTCTTGCGAAAAATTTTTATGGAAACCATTATTTCGCACATAGAAAGCGGCGTTTTTTTAGGTAGCTTGGAGCTCTATTTTACAGGGAGCGATATTGGATTAAGTTGGTGGTGTTGCTTGTTTTTACAAAATAACATTTTATTTTTCCTTGGGCAATTGATCTGCTATTCCTTTGATCCTTTGTATAGTTTCGGAACAAAAATATGGTCCGTGTTTGATTTATAAACCCGCACAAATAGTTTTTAATAAATAAATTATTTCTTAATTCACATTGCAAATGGCGCCGTGCTATAAACGTCAGTTTTTCAACACGAAAAAACAAAGTATCACAAATGGAAAAAATTTCGCAAATTTTTCGCATTTTTTGGTTTTGTATGGAGTTTCAACGCGAAAACCGAACAGAGTACCGGCCTTTAGATACCTAAGAGACATACAAAAGCTTTCCAAATCTCACAACAGACAGCTTGAGGCATACAGAGCCTGTGATGGGACATAAAATTCAAAGAATAATTTTGCATGAAAAAAGTGGTGAAGTGTATGTACAATATATTTTATAAATGTATTAAAGGAAAAGTCATTGTTACGTGTGTTTTATTGAACTAATGTGTATTATAACAATAAACACCGGGTTTGTATTAAACCCAATACCGTTTTGGTATTATTTTGTAATACCACACTGTTTATAAATCAATAACTTAATGGTATAAATAGTAATACCGCTTAGGTATTATTTTTAATACCATTTTGGTATTTTCATAATACCGTATGGTACTTCCATGCTTTGTGTACCGCCTGTACCGTTCGGTATTGATATTGTACCATACGGGGTTGGCTAACTATCAATAACGTACGGTATTGATTTGAGCCCGTATGGTAATAATTTTTGTCTGGGTGTAGTAGTCATGAGGAAAATTTCTCTAATATCATGCGCTTTTATCGGCGCTTCTCTTAAATGTCATACAGTTTGCGTCGGCGTCACCCAGTTCAGTTCTCTGCTCAAACCTACCTACTTTGAGTAACAAATGTTGTTTTTTGCAAATGTTTTCATTCCATTAAATTTTTTGGCACACAATTTGAAATTATATCTGCCGATGCCTTTATAAACAATTTATCAAACCAGCGTACTGACCGCAACGTCGGTAATACCAAAGCTGCAGGCATTATGCGACATCTATACGGTTGACATTTGTTGTTTTTGTAGAAGAGAAATTTTCGACCTCTTGTATTTTCATTCTCTCTGATAACAGTGGCATAAATTGTCATTCACAATAATGAAACTGTTCGAAATTATTCTCTGTAGTCCGACTGTCAAATGAGTGTTTCTCTCTCCAACTAATTGCGATTTTCTTTGTGTCATGTTTGACAATTTTATTTGTATTTATATCGGAGGTGCGTGCACATTATGTATGAGTTTATTGTAGTTTCAGTGTGTATTTTGTAATAAAATATTCTGCCCAGAGATACTTAATTAAATTAAAAAAATATTTAATTTTTTTTTGGACCAGATGCAATTAAACAGGACCAAAAAAGCAAAACTAAATAACCTCAGTGAATACACTTCGCATTGTGTGAGTTCAGTCTGAGAGTGTGCATGGATGACGGGTTTCAGTGTGTATTTTGTAATAAAATATTCTGCCCAGAGATACTTAATTAAATTAAAAAAATATTTAGGCAGTGTGACACCAAAAACAAGCCCAATGTTTCATTCAGGACAATAAAAATACTCCAAGAACCTTAGGACACGAAGGACATTAAAAAGTTCTCAATCGGACACATAGATGGCAGGCTTTTGATGAACTACATTTTTTTGTGAAGGCGTTAAGAGTTTTGTAGTCCGGCTTTTGATGAACTGCATTTTTTTGTGAAGGCGTTAAGAGTTTTGTAGTCCGGCTTTTGATGAACTGCATTTTTTTGTGAAGGCGTTAAGAGTTTTGTAGTCCGGCTTTTGATGAACTGCATTTTTTTGTGAAGGCGTTAAAATTGCATTTTTAACCAATCATCATATCATCAACCATCATCATATCATCAACCAATTAACAATTCCCACAAATTAATAAATTAATTCATACAAAATACAACATCATACAAATTACAACATCAAAACATCAAAACCAAACATATATGTATGTGAAGCAAAAAAAAAATCATTGCAAAAAAATTGAACAAATTGCTGCAATTGAAAAAACAATATCGAATAATAATAACGATATACTTGTTGGTGCATATATAGGAAGTGGAAATAAAGAAAGAAATTACAACAATCATTAAGTTAAATGCCTTAATACATCAATTTGCTTTACCCCTGTTTATCACCGATAAGGACTGATTATTGTTTCACTTTCCTGTTTTTTTTTGACAAATGCCATCAAATTCTCTAACTCGAAAGAGCCAATAGACTCCAAAGTAATTGTAATGTAGAAATAAACAAGTGAAAGTTTTGTGCAAAAGGAAAGAAACAAAAAAAAACAGTAATTTATTGCTAGGTGGTGATGGTAACCATATTTTTTGATTTTGTCGTGTTGTTTCTAGTTTTGCTCCACTAAGCACATTCATACAAGCAACAATAACAAATAGCCATTGTAATAAAAGCAACAGTAATAAAATTTATCCATATCTCTTCGTCATCATTTACCTATTTTTTTCCTTAGTGTATAAGCCAGTGAGTGTGAGTGTGTGCGTTTGCTTTGTTTTTGTTTTTTTTTTCCTAATTGAGATTACAACAATATCAAGTTAATTTACGTAATTTCTTATAAACATATCTACAACGCAGGTTTAGTCTCTGTCCTGCTATCGTTTATTTCTTTGTTGTTTTTTGTTTTTGATTGTTACCGAAAGGTGCTTCAACAATCGCACAAAATACAATCAGTGAGTGAGTGGTGATCTTTGTTGTTTTTATTGGTATTGGCGGCGCTCCAGTGAACGGAAGCCCCCCATCTAAACACAATCGCAATTTATGAGACAACAACAACAACAAATATTAAATTTATAGAAAATTACAGTGATTTCCCACGTTTTACGCGAAAATATCAAGTGCATGGAAACTTATTAAGAAACCGTAATAGAAAAAGCCCCCACATCAACAATTACGGCAAACGGAACAAAATCGTATTGGCGCCACAATTTTTTTAAAGCACATAACAAACCATATACAACGAGCAGCAATCAATTGAGACAATTCCACCATCATGGGTTTATTGATCTCAAAAATATGGAGTATGTTTGGAAACGAAGGTAAGTCTACATTCACTGCAATTAGTACACATTTCTAGTCATATAAGGTGTACTTGGTTTTGTAGCTGTTTGGCTCCCATTGCATTGTATATAGGGTCGTGGATTCAATCCCGGTTTAGACAAAACGCCAAACCGTTTTTCCCGTGGTGGTTTATATCTTCTCTTAGCAATGCTGGTGACATATGTATAAGTTTCTCTGAGTAGTTTCGCATTTGTTGTATGATCTTGATAAAAAACGAGAACCCTTTTTTAGGAAATTTAACATAGCATCGGTCAGCATTTATTAATAAGAGGAAGTCAATCGCCTATAGTGCCACAATCAGTTTTGCCAGAATATTTTTCTAGGTATTGACCCCAAATAAGGCCACTATCATTCCCAAAAATCTCCAATTTAAACCTAAATTCCCCATTAGAATTACCAATAAGTTTTTTACTTTTTTAGTTCTTTTTATGAAAAAAAAAAAAAACAGTATTATAAAAGCTCGTAATAAAATTGTAATATAATATAAAAGGATGACTTCGACCCAAGGATTCTTATCCGGAAAAAGGAACGAAGGACGACGTTAGTGTAAAACAAGTAAGTAAAGTCTAAATTCGGGCGGGGCCGACTATATTATACCCTTCACCCCTATGTAGGCCAAAATTTGTGTTACCATCTCAACTACTTCACATTTGCTGGAAGCTATATAAAGGAGACAATTTTTTTACTTCTACAAAATCTCTAGAATTAAAATTTAAATTGGCTAACACTATCCAGTTAATTGGAGGAAACTTCCACTGAAAATGGGTCTAAAATGTGTAACAGTCTACCATATTTCCCCAACTCTGGTGTACGTATATATGAGAGCTATATATAATCTGAACCGATTTTGACTAAATTTGACATGTATAGTTAGAATAATAATTCTGCTATCTATGCGAAATTTCACGTAAATGGGAGTATAACTTTGGCCCCCCTGGTCATATGAGTGCAAATCGGACGGAAGATATATATGGGAGCCATATCTAAATCTGAACCGATTTCAACCAAATTTGGCACAATTACCGATACTACTAAACGTACTCCTTGTGCGAAATTTGAAGCAAATCACGGCAAAACCCTGGATTTTGAGGCCATATAAGTTCAAATCGGACGAAAGATATATATGGGAGCTATATCTGAATTTGGTAAAGCATTGGTAGAATGTCAATTCTACCCTCTGTGCAAAATTTCACGAAGATCGGTAGAAAACTTTGGTCTCTGTGTTCATATGCGTCTATATCTAAATCTTTAACCTATTTGGCTGATATTTTGCAAGATTTTCGAGATTCATAAAATATTTGGATGTATGGTATTTCAAGAAAATCAGTTGATAAACACGCTAACTATGACCAAATCGGGGATAAATATATATGGCAGCTATATCTAAATTTGAACCGATTTTTTCCAAAACCAATAGCGATTGTCTCTGCCCCAAGAAACGGCCCTATGCCAAATTTGAGAACGATCGGACTTAAATTGCAAGCTGTAATTTGTGCACAAAATTACATATACAGACAGACGGACAGACAGACAGACAGACAGACGGACATCGCTAAATCGACTCAGAATTTAATTCTAAGCCGATCGGTACACTAAAAGATGGGTCTATGACCACTATTTCTTGGCGTTACATACAAATGCACAGTAGTGGCGAAGGGTATAAAAATAAGTTGACTTTCAAGGGTGTGAAGATAAATTCGCATTTTTATACCCACCACCATAGAATGGTGACGGGGGTATAATAAGTTTGTCATTCCGTTTGTAACGCATCGAAATATCGATTTCCGACTATATAAAGTATATATATTCTTGATCAGGGAGAAATTCTAAGACGATATAACGATGTCCGTCTGTCCGTCTGTCTGTCTGTCTGTCTGTCTGTTGTAATCACGCTACAGTCTTCAATAATGAAGCAATCGTGCTGAAATTTTGCACAAACTCGTCTTTTGTCTGCAGGCAGGTCAAGTTCGAAGATGGGCTATATCGGTCCAGGTTTTGATATAGTCCCCATATAAACCGACCTCCCGATTTGGGGTCTTGGGCTTATAGAAATAGTAGTTTTTATCCAATTTGCATGCAATTTGAAATCTAGAGGTATTTTATGCCCGTAAAGAGGTGTGCCAAAAATGGTGAGTATCGGTCCATGTTTTGGTATAGCCCCCATATAGACCGATCTCCCGATTTTAATTCTTGGGCTTATAGAAACCGCAGTTTTTATTCAATTTACCTGAAATTGGAAATCAAGAGGTATTGTAGGACCACAAATACGTGTGCCAAAAATTGTGGGTATCGGTCCATGTTTTGGTATGGTCCCCATATAAAACGACCTCCCGATTTGGGGTCTTGGGCTTATAGGAACCGTAGTTTTTATCAAATTTGTCTGAAATTGGAAACCTAGAGGTATTTTAGGGCCATAAAGAGGTGTGCCGAAAATGGTGAGTATCGGTCCATATTTTGGTATAGCCCCCATATAGACCGATTTCCCGAGTTTACTTCTTGGGCTTCTAGAATCCGAAGTTTTTATTCAATTTACCTGAAATTGGAAATCTAGAGGTATTGTAGGACCACAAATACGTGTGCCGAAAACTGTGAGTATCGGTCCATATTTTGGTATAGCCCCCTTATAGACCGATCTCCCGATTTTACTTCTTGGGCTTATAGAACCAGCAGTTTTTATTCAATTTATCTGAAATTGTAAATCTAGAGGTATTATAGGACCACAAATACGTGTGCTAAAAATTGTGTGTATCGGTATAGCCCCCATATAGACCCATATAGACCGGTATAGCCCCCATATAGACCGATCTCCCGATTTTACTTCTTGGGCTTATAGAAACCGCAGTATTTATTCAATTTACCTGAAATTGGGAATCTAGAGGTATTGTAGGACCACAAATACGTGTGCCAAAAATTGTGAGTGTCGGTTCATGTTTTGGTATGGTCCTCATATAAAACGACCTCCCGATTTGGGTCTTGGGTTTATAGAAACCGTAGTTTTTATCCAATTTGTCTGAAATTGGAAATCTAGAGGTATTTTAGGACCATAAAGAGGTGTGATGAAAATGGTGAGTATCGGCCCATATTTTGGTATATCCCCCATATAGACCGATTTCCCGATTTTACTTCTTGGGCTGCTAGAAACCGTAGTTTTTATCTGATTTGCCTGAAATTGTAAATATTCTGGTATTTTAGGCTCACAAAAACGTGCATCGGATTAAGTTTTTATCGGTCCATTTGGTAATGCCTCCATATAGACCGACTTCACTTCTTGAGGGTGTAGAAGGCGCACTGATCATGAAAATTGCTTGAAACTCAATGTAAAATTTCCAGATTTTACTTCTACAGATTTAAGATTTCAAATCAAGACGTTATTTTATAATTTTCTTGCACACTTACAAGAGATGTTAATGATTCCTCTAAAACTCAAACAAAAATGGTTCTTATAAATCCAGAATTTGATATAGTCCTCATAGTTGAAATCTTTAAAATTATCTTCGAGAAGTGTCCTCAAGTCCTCAAGCCCTCCTGAAATTTCAAAGGAAACCCTAATATTTGGTTCATGGTGGTGGGTATTTAAGATTCGGCCCGGCCGAACTTACCGCTGTATATACTTGTTTCTTATGCGCTTTACAGACTATCAGTTATTCCGGACGGAATGTCGGTGTTTGTAAAGAATCTTACAGTGTGTCGGATCGATACGACTTGTCGGCGATGACTAAATAATCGATAAATGTGTTGTCGATCCCATAAACATGCAGCAGTATCGATTATGCCTTCCGACTTAACTTATAATATATGGGATATGTTCGACACGACCACTGTCGTCCGGAATAACTGATAGTCTGTAAAGCGCACTAAAAAGAGGCGATTTTGTGGTCAAAACACCGTCAATTATTTAATATGTAAGAATACCAGGCATTCGTAGGGAGCCACCGTGGTGCAATGGTTAGCATGCCCGCCTTGCATACACAAGGTCGTGGGTTCGATTCCTGCTTCGACCGAACACCAAAAAGTTTTTCAGCGGTGGATTATCCCACCTCAATATTGCTGGTGACATTTCTGAGGGTTTCAAAGCTTCTCTAAGTGGTTTCACTGCAATGTGGAACGTCGTTCGGACTCGGCTATAAAAAGGAGGACCTCCTTTTTATAGCTTGTCATTGAGGTTAACATGGAATCGGGCAGCACTCAGTGATAAGAGAGAAGTTCACCACTATGGTATCACAATGGACTGAATAGTCTAAGTGAGCCTGAAACATCGGGCTACCACCTAATCTAACCTATGCATTCGTAGTTTTATATCGTAGAAAAATTGAGCTATAAGAGATAACTCTACAGCTGTATAAATCAGTCAGTATATCCTAAAGTAATGCACAGTATTTGAGATATAGCGTCGTCAGATATCCAATATCGGCCCCGATACCATTTTTATATAATATTGTAATGTCCGTTAGAGTAGTACATTGTAATTCGTTAAATTGGCCCAGTAAAGGCTTTGAATTGCTTAAATAAATGGAAATAAAAAAAAATCAATATCTTCGTGCGATAGTATGAATGTATGGTATGAATGTTCGGTACTGTAAAGTTTTTGTGCCAATCTGCAAGAGGAGAAAAGAAGTTACGGCTGGGTCTATATAGAGTGCCATAGGAATATTTCGCAAAAAGACAAAACTCATTCGAACTAAAGATTCTGATCTCCAAATTCCTATAAAATCCCCATCAAATCTCCAAGTCCCCAATATTTGAAAAAATCCCCGATACTGGTACCACCCATCATAATAGACTGAATAGTCAAAGTGGGCCAAAAATAATGGGCTGTCACTCTTTCTAACATATAAGGGTTTCCTTCTATATTTCGGGACAATCCTAGTTTTACAATCTGCCAACTGGCAGCTCCATCGTAAAGCTTGTCTCCTTTGAGGTTATAAGTACTCAGAAAATGTTGACATACGAGTGCTATTTGTGTTGTTTGCAATAGTAAAAACTGGACATGTCGCAATTGTACCACTAGAACTAGAACGCCGAACTGTCAGTTCTGAGTGCTACGAGTACACAACTATTTGTTGGTCACTTTTTTCCAAGAAATCAGGAAAGATTGAAGACCAAATATTTGAGGGTTGAAACACTGACCTGTGATTAACTTAACCTTTAACTCACAAGGTGAAAAATTTTAGCATACCGAAGACGTGATAATTATTTTTCGTTATTTTTTTTACTAAATTTTACATAATCTAATGGATTAATGTTGAAACTGGTGAATTTTTAAGCCTTTTAAAAACACAATTCGGAAAAATAAATAAAAAACCATTGATTTTTGTAAAAATGTCTATGTATACTATACTCATACTATATCATACGCTTGGACATAAACATGGCACAAATGTTGACAAATTCATCAAGTGTTGTCCTAAAGATATAATCAATTCCTTGGACTCGGTATATTTTAACTGTAAAAAGAGACAAATCTCTCAAATAACCGAGCAATTCAATATTCATCACATTTGGGTCAAAGTTTACCACGCAGGGACAAGTCAACTATACAACAGAATCTTTTGATGTTGTTTGATGTTGATGTTTCTATCAATTTGCAAATTCATTGTATCTGAGAGGGTTATTAAGGCATGTCCATCAAACTCTGAAATTTTCTAAATAATTGCCTATAATTGGGATATATTGTACACTACATTCGTAAAACATGTCTTAATCAATAAACTACAATGGAATACTCATTTTTCTATAACGTTTGTTATTGTATATTAACTATTGACGATTGGGTTATAAAATTTTTGTCAGTTAAACAAGTCACGTACATGTTAAAAATATATTTCCTATTATGATAATCATAATTAAATATTGTAGGTGTTCATTCTTTGTAAAATATTGTAAAATCTTTTATATCATATTTAAATTAATTAATTATTTACTTTGTGCACCCTTTATTTTGGATCTGTTTTTTTACAATCCTCAAGACAACAAAAGGCAACTGTAATTACATTTCACACAATCTATTCATTTTCTATCATCTCTATATTATAATTTGAGTTACTACAACAAGTAAATTATAGTCTCATCTATGCCTTATGTTTATCGCTGTTAATGTGTCACAAATTGAAAAAAAAAAAACAAGTATATACAGCAGTAAGTTCGGCCGGGCCGAATCTTAAATACCCACCACCATGAACCAAATATTAGGGTTTCCTTTGAAATTTCAGGAGGGCTTGAGGACTTGAGGACACAACCCGAAGATAAATTTAAAGATTTCACCTATGAGGACTATATCAGATTCTGGATTTATAAGAACCATTTTTGTTTGAGGTTTAGAGGAATCATTAACATCTCTTGTAAGTGTGCAAGAAAATTATAAAATAACGTCTTGATTTGAAATCTTAAATCTGTAGAAGTAAAATCTGGAAATTTTACATTGAGTTTCAAACAATTTTCATGATCAGTGGGCCTTCTACACCCTCAAGAAGTGAAGTCGGTCTATATGGAGGCATTACCAAATGGACCGATAAAAACTTAATCCGATACACGTTTTTGTGAGCCTAAAATACCAGAATATTTACAATTTCAGGCATATCAGATAAAAACTACGGTTCCTAGAAACCCAAGGAGTTAAATCGGGAGATCGTTCTTATGGGGGCTATACTAAAATATGGACCGATACGCACCATTTTCGGCACACCTCTTTGTGACCCGAAAATACCTCTAGATTTCCAATTTCAGGCAAATAGGATAAAAACTTCGGATTCTAGAAGCCCAAGAAGTAAAATTGGGAAATCGGTCTATATGGGGGCTATACGAAAATATGGATCGATACTCACCATTTTCGGCACACCTCTTTATGGTCCTAAAATACCTCTAGATTTCCAATTTCAGACAAATTGGATAAAAACTACGGTTTCTATAAGCCCAAGACCCCAAATCGGGAGATCGGTCTATATGGGGGCTATCCCAAAATATGGACCGATACTTACAATTTTTGGCACACGTATTTGTGGTCCTACAATACCTCTAGATTTCCAATTTCAGGTAAATTGAATAAAAACTGCGGTTTCTATAAGCCCAAGAAGAAAAATCGGGAGATCGGTCTATATGGGGGCTATACCAAAATATGGACCGATACTCACAATTTTTGGCACACATATTTGTGGTCCTACAATACCTCTAGATTTCCAATTTCAGATAAATTGAATAAAAACTGCGGTTTCTATAAGCCCAAGAAGTAAAATCGGGAGATCGGTCTATATGGGGGCTATACCAAAATATGGACCGATACTCACAATTTTTGGCACACGTATTTGTGGTCCTACAATACCTCTAGATTTCCAATTTCAGGTAAATTGAATAAAAACTTCGTTTTCTATAAGCCCAAGAAATAAAATCGGGAGATCGGTCTATATGGGGGCTATACCAAAACGTGGACCGATACTCACCATTTTTGGCACATCTCTTTATGGTCATAAAATTCCTCCAGATTTCAAATTTCAGGCAAATTGGATAAAAACTACGATTTCTATAAGCCCAAGACCCCAAATCGGGAGGTCGGTTTATATGGGGACTATATCAAAACCTGGACCGATATAGCCCATCTTCGAACTTGACCTGCCTGCAGACAAAAGACGAGCTTGTGCAAAATTTCAGCACGATTGCTTCATTATTGAAGTCTGTAGCGTGATTACAACAGACAGACAGACAGACAGACGGACAGACGGACATCGTTATATCGTCTTAGAATTTCTCCCTGATCAAGAATATATATACTTTATATAGTCGGAAATCGATATTTCGATGCGTTACAAACGGAATGACAAACTTATTATACCCCCGTCACCATTCTATGGTGGTGGGTATAAAAATAGAATGATATGCTCATTTCGCTGTCGTCTTTTTTTTCAGAACAATAAATAATACATGAGTCACTTGATTAAAATTGTATGGGACGAGTTTGGATATTACAATATGGAATAATTGAATATCCTTCAGTGAATGTTTAAATAAATTTTTCATAATGAGACCTAGACCATGAATATAAGGGTTCATTGATGTGCATATTGAATTATTAATGCGGATACGTAAAGACCATTCTAATGTCATTCACCGATTTAGCTACGGTAAATATTTTCCAGTGAAAATTTTATTTATGATGGATGCGCCATAAGAAGAAAAAAAAATACAATTGTAGCCGCAGACAACAAAACAAAGGTCAATGGAAAAGTTTCAACGTTTATTGAACTTCTCTGGTGAACATAAACAATTTGTATGCTTCGAAGCTTAAATTTACTCATTGCCGAGGGTCTTAAAGATTGTTAAAACATTTCCATTAGTCTAGCAGTATTTTTTCACTATAAATTAACCGAATTGTTTCATTATTTTTAAAATATTAAAGTTAAATACAAATTCTTTTGAAACAATTTCAACGGATCATTTTTAATATTGAAACTTCATTCCCAGCAAAAACTAGGTAACCACATCTCATTACAATTGACATTACCAGGAGTAAAGCTGTCATTACACGTTGCATTACATTGCGGCGAGTTATAATGACTAACTTATAATGACAAAAAAAAAATACTTCTCGGTAATTTTCGAATTGTTATTCTCAAAATTTTTGGCAGTTGTAGTTAATATAATTATTCATATAATCGAGCACTTACATAAAAAATTAAAAAGAATATGTAAGTAACGGTAATTCTGAAGATTTTTCCGTTAAGAATTTTTTATCACAAATATTTCATAATAACTTTGTTTAATGACATTATCATATTATGTTTTAAATAAATGCTTTCTTATACCTCATTGACATTACACTTCCAAAATGCGCTTAAACTAAATTTCAAATGCCATTTGCCTTATAAAAAGAGACTTAAAATCCACTTTCGAACCTTATGTGAATTGGCTATTGGATATATTATAATCCCCCGTGTTCCGATATTCGGAATCGCAAATCGCAAGAATTTAGTTTTCTTGTAACGCAAAAATGGATATACTATCGAACTCCAATACAATTTTAGTTTGAACTTCTCATTAAAGAGAACTTTATTAACAAGATTTAAGTTTTTAAGTTTCAGGGTTAAGAAATTATGGCCAAACTAAAATTTTGCCATTTGCGATTCCGAATTTCGGAACATGGGGGAATGTAATTCACCAATCCAACTCCCTTAAACAACCTACATTTATTTCTATTTTAAGTGTGAAATTAATTTGCGTGTAATCTTATTTAGATTATTTATTAGAGTTTTTGTTTATTTATACAATATTCGTTTCTATTCAAGTAGTTCTCCTATTACAGTATCACTCGCCATATTTTGATCCATTGTAATTGGCGATAGAAATCAATATTTTCGAGATTTGGTTGCCTGAGACAATAAGTGGCTATTTTGCAAGCTTTGGTGTATCTACGAATAAGTCATTACATATTAGGTGATTATATGCTTTAAATGCACTACTTATTTTATGGCCGAAAGTATGCATGGGGAGAAGTACTTTCCTCCTAGGACATGCGTATGTAAATGTAATCCGAAGCGATGCCAATTAATAAGTGGTTATTAATTTTTAAAGAGGCTTACCTACAAGATTACCGGGTAATGAGAGTTTTTGCTGGGATTCATATTCTCCCTTGCCTATTACCGATCCTACCCATCCAATATACGGTGTCCCCATATGCGAGTTTATAATGCTCACACAAAAACATATCACCAAAATATTTTCAATTAAAAAGTTAATTGAACCCAGCAAAAAAATTTGGAAGTTCTTCTAAAGGCATAACTTTAAAAGCACTTCCAAAAATGTCCTCCCAAAGATGTTGTTTATTTTAACTACAAAGGAAGTTCTTTTAATTAAATTTTTTATAACTCGCTTTTTTCATATTTCTAATGGGTAATTTTAACTTTTTCAAATATATTAAAAACAGAGTAAGAATTAATAAAATGGGACAAATTATTAAAATTTTGTCGATAAAAGTTCTAAATCCATTCTAGAAAAATTGTGAATTTTTGAAATTATTTGAGAACAAACGTTTCAAACAAGCGTTAGAATGCATTAAAAATTATAAAAATTTATAAAAAATTATTTATTTGGCAAAATATCACAAAATTTTTTGATTAACATCCAAAACACGGAATTCGAATTACACTTTAAGAAGTGATGCAAATTCAATGCAACGGCTGTTGAAATGGTGGATATCCGTCCTATGACAAGCCCATATTAAATTCATCGCTTCTGCGCCAAATTTGCACCTCGCTGGCGACGCTTTTTTGCTGGGAAGTTAAAAACGCATCAATTAAAAAATTAACTGATACAATTATATTTTTAGCGAAATTACATTTCAAAGTCATTTAAGAAAATGATTGAACATTTTTACGTTTTTAATTAAATTACTTCCCTACGGAAATTTGGTGCAAAATTGCCTCTGACGGGGACCTATCACAAGACTGTTACCGATGCTACAGTCTATTGCATTTTTTAAAGTGACTGGACTATTTCATACGTTTTGATCAGAATTGGGACACTAGGGACTATTCCTAAACTGGTCCTGGGTTTGATTCATTTCCCCAAGGGTTATTATCCAAACTAAAATTTTAAATAAACTAAAAAATATTTCCATTTAAAAATATAATTTAAAATTTTACTCGGAAATAATATCATCAAATTTTAAGTCAAATCCATAGCAAACCACAACTATAATATATCTTATGAATACATATAAACTTACAAGACGATTATTTCATCTAAAGGTATATCAAAATATTCCCCATTGAGACCTATACATTTTTGCATCCATTTGAACCAATTGTCGTTGCACTTTTGCCACTCTGATTGAGATATCTCGTTCCACAAATTTGAATTTTGCTTAGCCGAGACACAAACCACGAATTTAATTCGCGAATTTATCTTCACACCCTTAAACAGGCATTCTGGACGCATCAATCGCTTCAGGTGTCGAAAAACGTTGATCTCTCATTTTTTACGTACGAAAATAAAAAGAAGTCATTTGATTCCAATTCAGGTCTATGCGGTGGATGACCCATCAAAACGATGTTTTGAGAGCTCAAAAATGCAGTTGTTTGAGCCAATGTGTGAGACTTTGCATTGTGTTGTTAAAGAGTCATCCGTCTTCGGCGGTTGTTGTTTTTGATTTCTTGGAAGACAGCTGGCAAACAAATCGTTGTGTTCCACTCAGAGTTGACTGTTCTGCATGGTTCTAGTGGTACAACTTGTGTTGAACTTTTGTTGGATTTGGCTCATCTTGAAACACCTAAAAAGACGACCGCCGTTTACTTTCGAGCGTAAATCCACTGATACCCGCAAATCCGCGATGCATCACCTGTTACGATGTCATAGACGTGTTTTGAAGAACCGCGATCGTATTGTTTGTGAACAACCCTTTTTTATATGTTTACTTCCAATTAATTTCGTGAGAGAAGCAGAAATTGTTTTCGTTTCAGACAGGTAGACTGGTAAACGGACAGTTTGCGGATCCCAATCCATGGAATTAATTAGATTAGAAGTTCAATGGATCTTAACCCTATTAAATTTCCTCGAAATCTTAAATCTGATACAAAATTCTGTATTACGCTTAAAGTGGTCTGTAAAAAGGAAGCTCAAATATATAAGTTAATTATTACATCTTATATATTGTTTTAATTAATATTTTTCTTTTTTCTAGAAAACTTGTCAAAGTTAATTTTTATTTAACATAATAATCCTCAATCAAATCGCATTATTTTCTATATCTTCTATATCCAATCCAATTAATAAAAAAACGTTAACTTTTATGACTATTAAGTCACTCAATTTTGCACTGCTGACAATTCTCTGTTAACAACAATACCATGATATAATAATAACAAGGTCATAACAAAGGGAAACTGCCATTCATATAAAATCAGACCAAAAAATTGTGGCAAAACTAAGGCACACTCAGCAACTAACTACAACACAAATAAAACAATACGTTAGTTGTTTAAACGTTGGAATGTTAGAGACCAGGCCAGACCTGTTGTTAGATTTTTTTTTTATTATTATAGCAAGCTCTATAGCATTAACAATCTTCAACGAGCGTACGTCACCAACGTTAAAACGGTATACGAGTATTGTTTCCATTCATTACAATTGAATATCGTAAAAAATGTGATAATTGTTACGGCAAATTGATTTGTAAAATGTTTATGCTATTTGACATATGTGAAAAAAGCTGGCTTCAATTTTTTCGCTTGAAAATGTTAGGGATTGAAATATTTATTCTGTAGTCTACATTTATTGACATTACCAGTTCGTATTATTTTCAAATGTTTGTTTTCTTTATCTTAACAAGACGATTTAATCAAGGTTTCCCAACAAATTTCGGATTTTCCAATATTGAGAAAAAATACGACATTTTGAGATAAAATACACTACGCAACTAAAAAGTATTAAAAAGTTGCCAGTTTAATTTATATGAAAAAAAGAGGAACGCAGAAAAGGTTAATTCTCCCATATTACCTACCATAGTTTATAGTAAAAAATGTGTGAGGTTTTGAGAAGTACCAATTGATGCAATATACAAAAGTTCGTAATCGAATTTTTGTGATAAATGTTGAAAGTCGACATATAATCTTCAACTTTGACATTTGATTTTTTTTTTTGAGAATCATATCGAATTAATCGACTTTTTAATTGACGTTTTAATGAATTTGAATTCCTCCTCGTAAATTCACATACCCTATATTCATTTCTCAAACTACCAAACTTCACTATTCCTCTTCCCCAACCAGGCATCGAAAAATAAGTATAAATTTAATCATCTCCCAATTACAAGTAAATCGTAGAAGGTTAAATTTTGCTCTATTTATTTTAAAGAAAATCTACTAAGAAAAACTTTCCTCCATATACCCAAAACTGAAGTACACCATATTGATTTCATAACCAACCCCTACGGCCTTCGTAAATTTCAAGTCAACTTGAGAATTCTAGTTTTCAGTTTTAGAGGAGGTCTTCCTCCCCGTCCAAATATCGAAAAGTGATATAGCGTATATTTTATAGACGTCCCAGAAAATCTCAAGCAAATTATAAGCCAAATTTTTAAACAGCAGGCAAGGGGAGGCCCCTCTTCTCTTCCGAATATAACAAAATCAGATATCCATTACAACAATATAACCTACCCCACATCCTCTGTACATTTCAAGTAAATTGGAAAAGTGTATTTGTTTCACGGTATGTCCGTAAAATTTCAACGAGGGGGGAGGCCCCCTCCAAATATCGAAAAATAAAGTAGCTGTTGTTTGCCTAGACGCCCCTACAACCTTCCCTGAAATTTTCAAGCAAATCGGATAATATTGTTCCAATTTTCAAAAAGTCGGGCAAGGGAGAGGAGGACCCCTTCAATAGCAACTGTGAAGAATTCAAAATATAAAATGCGCTGTATGCAAAAAAAAAGATTTTCCGTTGAAACTTTTCTTGAACATTCTTTGATATAAACTTCACAGAGCCCGAGACCTTTCCAACGAATGCAAACCCGTGAAAATCGGTTCATGCGTTCTGGAGTTGCATCAGAGATGGCGCTGTTATAAAAAAATATTTCCCGCCTTTCCGTTGAAACTTTTCTTGAATTTTCTTTGCTATAAACCTTACGTAGCCCGATATCTTTACAACGAATGCAAAACCGTGGAAATAGGTTAGTGCGTTCTGGAGATATTGCGTCAGGAAGGAAAACCCGACTTATTTTTATACCCTGCGCCACACTGTGGAACAGGTGGAGACAAGATAGACACATGGTGTCTTTGGCAATAATGCTCAGGGTGGGTCCCTGAGTCGATATAACCATGTCCGTCTGTCCGTCCGTCCGTCTGTCTGTGAACACATTTTTGTGATCAAAGTCTAGGTCGCAATTTAATTCCAATCGCCTTCAAATTTGGCACATGTTCCTAATTTGGGTCAGAATAGAACCCTATTGATTTTGGAAGAAATCGGTTCAGATTTAGATATAGCTCCCATATATATCTTTCGCCCGATATGATATAATATGGACCCAGCAGCCAGAGTTTTATACCGATTTGCTTCAAATTTTGTACAAACATAACACTTAGTCGTATAGTCAAGTGTGCAAAATTTGATTGAAATCGGTTCACATTTAGATATAGCTCCCATATATATCTTTCGCCCGATATGGACTTATATGGGCCCAGAAGCCACAGTTTTGGCCGAATTTGGGTGAAATTTTGCAGTAGGAGTACAATTAGTAGTATAGTCAAGTGTGCAAAATTTGATTGAAATCGGTTCAGATTTAGATATAGCTCCCATATATATCTTTCGCCCGATATGGACTAATATGGTCCTAAAAGCCAGAGTTTTGGCCCAATTTGGTTGAAATTTTGCACAGGGAGTATACTTAGCATTGTAGCTATGCGTGCCAAATTTGGTTGAAATCGATTCAGATTTAGATATAGCTCCCGTATATATCTATCTCCCGATATGAACTAATATGGACCCAGAAGCCAGAGTTTTATTCCGATTAGCTTGAAATTTTGCACAAGGAGTACAATTGGTAGTATAGTCATGTGTGCCAAATTTGATTGAAGTCGGTTCAGATTTAGATATAGCTTCCATAAATATTTTTCGCCCGATATGGACTTATATGGCCCCAGAAGCCAGAGTTTTGGCCCAATTTGGTTGAAATTTTGCACTAGGAGTACAATTAGTAATATAGTCATGTGTGCCAAATTTGATTGAAATCGGTTCAGATTTAGATATAGCTCCTATATATATGTTTTTCTGATTTCGACAAAAATGGTCAAAATACCAACATTTTCCTTGTTAAATCGCCACTGCTTAGTCGAAAAGTTGTAAAAATGACTCCAATTTTCCTCAACTTCTAATACATATATATCGAGCGATAAATCATAAATAAACTTTTGCGAAGTTTCCTTAAAATTGCTTCAGATTTAAATGTTTCCCATATTTTTTTTACTAAAATTGTGTTCCACCCTAGTGCATTAGCCAACTTAAATTTTGAGTCTACAGATTTTGTAAAAGTCTATCAAATTCTGTCCAAATCGAGTGATATTTAAATGTATGTATTTGGGACAAATCTTTATATATAGCCCCAACACATTTGACTGATGTGATATGGTATCGAAAATTTAGATCTACACAGTGGTGCAGCGTATAATATAGTCGGCCCCGCCCGACTTTAGACTTTCCTTACTTGTTATATATTAGAAAGAAAGACTAGATTTCCAGACTTTTATTTAATGAAGAAATTCCATTATATTTTATTTTATAATTAATTTTTCAATCAGTCTATCGAAAACAATTGATACTTGTTTATATTTTAAAAACAAGAACGGACATTATTTTAGAGAAACTTGTGTAACAATTCCATAAAATGCGCAATATGCATGACACCTTTAAAGTAATAGCCTCTTAAAAATATTTTTTTGCAAAAATTATGTTGAATAATTGACAAAGTTTAAGAAAAATTAAGATTTTTTATGTCATCCATTTTTAAATAATAATGAAGTTTATTCGTTTTCGTTTCAGCAGTTTCTATCGTTGTACGTCATAACCCAAAACAAATGGTATTAGGCAGCAAGTCTCTCAATATGGAAACAATATTTACCCATTGTCATTTGCCACAATAATACGATCGTGAGCTAATGCTTTGGAATTGCTGTTGTTGGGAATACATTTTAACAATAAATTCTAAAACAAGTTTCAAATAAAAAAACTGTCTAATTAAATATCAAATTCTACTTGCGGATATATGGTTCTTTCACCTGTGCAAATAGGTTGTACTATAAGAAAACATTGTGTAAAGATCAATACATGGCGTCGCCATAGTAAAGATGCAAAAATTTTTCAAAAACTGAGCCTATAACGAGATTTTCGGAATTTTAACAATTTTAAATACAAACCAATTGTCAAAGTCGTTAATATTTTCCAAAAAAATTGTACTAGTGTAGCACTTTTTATTAGAATCGACAAAGCCATAATTATACTTTTTGCAATATTAAAATTTGGCGAATTGAATTTTCATGTTATCCAAATGGAAGCCACCGTGGTACAATGGTTAACATGCCCGCCTTGCATATACAAGGTCGTGGGTTCGATTCCGAAACCCAAAAAGTTTTTTCATTGGTGGATTATCCCACCTAAGTAATGCTGGTGACATTTCTGAGGGTTTTAAAGCTTCTCTAAGTGATTTTACTGCAATGTGGAACGCCGTTCGGACTCGGCTATGAAAAGGAGGTCCCTTGTCATTGAGCTTAACATGGAATCGGGCAGCACTCAGTGATAAGAGAGAAGTTCACCAATGTGGTATCACAATGGACTGAATAGTCTAAGTGAGCCGGATATAACGGGCTGCCACCTAACCTAACCGACTTGGTAACCAACATTTTAAAAATGCTTTTGCAATTTCCAAGACTTTATAGTTTTATTACATTTCTAACTTCTTGGCTTTTCAATTACCTTACGGGCTACAATTCAAAACACTTACCAACAGATGGAAAAGTCGTGAACCGTAAAAATATCTATAATGGTATTAGCCAAAATCAGACTTGCCAAAATTGAAAATAAATCCATACTTAAACGTCATCTTTCAAAATTTTTAACATTGATAGTACAAATTTTAATATAAGCTAGGTCGAATAATAGAATATCCAATAGAAGTCTTGCAAAAATTTTAAAGTGTAACGGCCATTCACATGTAGGACCGTTAGGTTTTAACTGCGAATTTGAGGAAAGTAAATTACAAATTGAGAGATGACAATATATGTCCATATCACGATTTAAAAATGGGGTTAATCTAGAGAACATGTTTTTTTCTTTAAATTTAGGTAACATGGCAATATTTAAAAATGTCACTGCATAGAAACCTTAATTCAGAACTGGGTCGTATCTTAATTGGGTGCAGTGGCTAACTCCACATAAAATGTCTACCGTGACGCCAAAGAGATTTTTAAAAATTCTAACTCCAATATTTTCATCAAAGTACGGAATTAATTTAATGATTTGTGAATAAAAAATTGTTTTTTTTGTCTGTTTTTGATTTTGCTCAGACTAATTTCAGTACAATGTAAGGTATTAAAGATCCAAAGCTTTGGAACTTTGTTAAAACAAAATACCACTTGCGTTGCAACTGCACTAGAGTTTATTAACCTATCTAAAGCAGCCACTCAGTGTCTATATGTTCATATATGTGAACAGCAAAGATTAAATATCATATTCCACTCCAGTAGTGAAACAAAATCCTTCTCAAGCGTTCTTTGTGAGGTCTGCAAGCATATTTCCCACGAATTTAATTAAACGATCAGGCATCGATACACAAGCCAGCAACAATTTACCATACAAGCTAGAAAGAAAAAAAAATGACGTATACATTTTTTTTTGCTGAAATGCTTAAGTTTTGAAAAAGAAAAACAGGTGACAACATTTAATCAATATTAAAACTGTTTTTTTATAAGATTAATAATGCTCATGTTTTCAGACACTTTGGTAAGGTAAATTAATCATAAAATTATTCGTGAGTCACCATATTTTTCGTGAGTCACGACGGTTCGTGTGTGAGTACAAATTTTCTTTTCGTGAGTGTGCGTGAGTCCTAGCAAAAAATATCGTGCGTGAGTATGATTTTTCAGTCGTGAGTGTGCGTGAGCGTGTGTAAACTATTACTAACGTGCACACCTCTAATCGAAATATCGATTTCCGACTATATAAAGTATATACCATATTCATGATCAGGGAGAAATTCTAAGAGGTTATAACCATATCCGTTTGTCTGTTGCAAAGACGCAAAAGCATTCAATAACATAATAATGCAATCGCACAGATGCATTTTTGTCTGCAAGTAGGTCAAGCTCGAAAATGGGCGAAATTGATCCAATTTTTATGCAATTGAAGGAAATTAAAAAACTAGAGGTATTTTATGTCAATAAGTCGGTGTGTCGAATATGGCATCAACCGGTCCATTTTTTTTGGGTATAGCCCTCATATGTATCGATAAAAATCCAAATTATGACGGATACTTCGAAGTAAAAGAATATTTTCTTAATTCCAAAAAAACTTTAAAACAATGATGCTAAATCTTCAAAATAAGTCTTGAAGCGTTTTTATCTTAAATCTAAAGATTCAATAGTTCAGTTAATTTAAGCACGATTTCTTTAAATCAAGAATGTGTTTCTTTACTTTAAGGAAAATTTGTCTTAATTTAAAGACATGTAACTTTATCGAAGGGATGAACATTTTCAAAATGTGTGTCCTAAATTTAATGAAAAAAATGTTTGAAGCAATGAAATTTCTTTTATGTAAATTTTCATTATTTTAAAAAAAATTGTCCTTAATTGTGTGTAAACTGCGCATCCTAAAATTGAGGTTGCTTAATCTTTAATATCACGTAAATATTTGTTTCAGTGTAGACCGATCACCCGATTTAACTTTTTGGGCTTCTAGACACAGCAATTTTTATCCGATTTGACTGAATTCCAAATCTAATGGTGTGTTAAAATAGTAAAGAGATATGTAAATTTTGGTATATCGAAGTTATTTCATAGAGTTTTCTTGCACGCTTAGATGGTAAAGATTCCTCTAAACTTAAACAAATATGGGTTTTTTAAATCTAAAATCTGATGCAGTCTCCATATGTATTAAATCGATATTTGTCATCAAATCCACCTGAAATTCTATATAGTTTTAAGTAACCAAAATGGAAACTATGTTATTATATTTAGATTAGGTTAGGTGGCAGCCCGATGTATCAGGCTCACTTAACTAGTCAGTCCTTTGTGATACCACATTGGTGAACTTCTCTCTTATCACTGAGTGCTGCCCGATTCCATGTTAAGCTCAATGACAAGGGACCTCCTTTTTATAGCCGAGTCCGAACGGCGTTCCACATTCCAGTGAAACCACTTAGAGAAGCTTTGAAAGCCTCAGAAATGTCACCAGCATTACTGAGGTGGGATAATCCACCTCTGAAAAACTTTTTGGTGTTAGGTCGAAGCAGGAATCGAAGCCACGACCTTGTGTATGTAAGGCGGTCATGCTAACCATTGAACCACAGTGGCTATTATATTTGATTCATGGTGGTGAGTATTTAATATTCGGCCGAGTCGAACTTAAGGCCTTATATTATTATTTTCTTTTTTTTCAACGTAGCTTTAAGGCAACATAGTTTTCTAAAAACAAAATCTTTATTTGAAAAACTCCAAATACTAGTAAACTTTTTTGGAGTGTAACGATTAAAATTCTTGTTGGAGGGTATAGGAACTTTTGTCTGGCCGAACTTATCGCTGTGTTCACTTGCTTACTATAGAGCTCTGTATTGTCCTACTTACGCATCCATGGTGTACAAGTCAAAGTTTATCACGTCTTATATTCATTTTATTGCAATCAATGGGTATTATTATGATGATGATGCATGAGTAAAGAAGCTTGGACTTTTAATTAATACTCGTTTATGAAGTGATCGATATATTATTTGTTTATTTTTTTAAATTTCCAATCATTTCATACCATACTCTTGACACATAATTATGATGAAGAAGACTACGATTAAATATTTATTTTCGGTTTTTCTCGGGTCTATGGTTGATCTGCCGACTTCATGGCATAGTGATTAAATTCATCGTAAACTGACCTATGGTAAAACGAAAATACGTCGTATATTCAAAATAACCATCTGTGGATTGGTGTGATTGTGACTGGTTTTATCCAACAGCAGTTTGGCTGACATAAGCTTTTGATTATATTTTTATGACCCCTTCTACGATATTGCTTCATATGTTTTATGTGTGGCTCTCTACCTTTCGATTGTGAATATCAATTTGTCAAACATATGGCAAACATGTGTTTTGATATCGCCAAGTTTTATTCGCTCTTAGTGTCCCTAAAATTAATAAAAAAAATATTATTTTGCGTATGGTTAAAGTTTTAGATGTGGGTGATTCACTTACAAGTTGAGATTAAGTATAATGTCGAAGAAAACTTAACATAATTCAAAACTTTATGTCTACACTCAAAGAAACAAATACTTTCCTCCAGAACGAAATTTTATACAAACGAAATTCCCTTTTCAAAAATATTTTTCTTTATATTATTTCCCTCATATATGAAAGATATATGACTTTAACGTATGGGTTGAAGCATGAAAAAAGAGTCCAGCAAAAAATTAAAAGCTCTTACAAAGTCACTACTTTTAATTGATACCAAAGAATGCTCTTCTAGAGATGAGTTTATTTTTCCGTTATTAGAAATTCTTTGGAGATGATATATGAAAACATTTGTTTTATGCTACTTAAACAATAAATTAAAATGTTCTAAATGTTAATGGGAATGAAGAATAGTAAGGACAAAGAAAATGCAGTGAATTTCAAAAAATCGTTTGAAAAATTTGCTGATACTTTTTTTGAAGACTGGGTGAAATATATGTCTCATATTTCAGCACACTTTGCATAGCGAATGAAATCGATATTTATTTAAATCTTTCACTTTATTAAGTTTTTGTTTATTAGTTTTCCAAGTTGTATCCTAATTAGTGAATTATTACGCACATGAGACCATTTCCCAGCAGATTTTGACGTTTTTTTTAAGTGTAATCTGAGTTGGTGCACGGTCCAAAAAGACTGTTTTTCATATGTTTAGGTGTAAAAATTATATGTTTGGAACTCAAATTTTTTAACATAATATTTTTTAAGTGCAAGCATACACTCATAGAAAAAATCATGCACGGCGTGCTTATTTCAAAACGATTCGTTCATGAAAGTGAATCAACACACATGTGGTGTCAAACTGTGAACAGGCGGTGTCAATCTGACAACGATAAAATCACACCATGCGTTGTCAAAACAACAATCAGCGTTCATGATCTGACAACGTTATGGTTACGACTTTATAAACAAAATTAAAAAAAACTTCCGCTTGCGTGACTCGAACCTGTGTTCCTGCACCATACGCGTTAACAGTCGCCTTAGCACATTGCACCACCGAGAGAGTTGCCATAATAACGTCTAACGATTATTTTAAGACTTTTCATGGCCAAAGAAAAACGAATGCCGTTCATGAAATCGTGAACGCCCGTGGACGAAATTGTGAACATTCCGTTTTGATTTTTTGTGAACGTTTCCGTTTCATTTTGTCACCGTCCGTTCACGACTATGGAACGTAATTTTTTCTATTAGTGTACAATGTTCATAAATCAGCATAACATGTTTGGGATATATACGTTGATATGTTAGAACATATTATGTTTGGGATATAAAATGTTTGCAAATATAATATTCTTGGATGCAAACATATATTAATTTAGAAATAGCCTATAAACATATATGTGTTTAGAAAGATACATTTAGAGAGTATGCTGGAATGGAAGTAACCAATTGGCGCCTTAAAAAAATATATACAAAGAAAATTTCATTAAAATTTTGTTCTACCAGTGTATCCCTACGGTGAAATATAATACGTTTGAACAATACAAACAATATTTTGTTTGGACCAATCCGGAAAATATATATTCTTGAAGAAAAGTGTGTTTGGGGTATATGTTACAGAGTAATATCACAAGAATATAGGACAGACAGATAGACACTGCTTAATTGAAAATTTTCCTAAGATTAAGTATTTACATTATTTATTCTTTGCACGAAATTATAAATCTGATACCCCCAATAAGATAGTTTTTTGGGGTATAAATATATGCAGTGCGCCAACCTAAACAAAAGTTTACCCATTTACATGTTATGCATACCAAATTGCCATCGCTCGCTTCCAATTCCATCAATAAAAATTACACATTCACTTATTGCATTCTTGATTGTAACTTCAATGAAAAATCAATTTAGTACATCTCATACTTGAATAACAATTCTAAAATTATAGTGAAAAGAAATGCAATTGTAAGATGCAACGTCTTTTCTATACCAACTCAAATTATGACTATGGGTCGGTTTCTCAATATCTTGCTGTTTTGCAATAAAATTAAGTTAAATTTGTCATTTGTTTAATAATGGACATTTTTAATAACCGTTGGATTTTCCTGCACCAATTTAAAAAAAAATGTTTTGACCTTCACGGTCATTGCTAAATTGTCATCATTCTGTTCAAGATTTTTTTCATATGGTCGAGGTGTATCCAATGAAATGTCAAACTTATCATACTCACCACGATATAAAATACTTTCGTTATCATATGCAGAAAACTAGTCAGTTGTTAAATTATTGCCAAAATTAACTATGTCTTAGTTAATTTTTAAAATTTTTAAAGAAATTTTCCCTAACCCAATGAAATTTTCTGTCTCAAAACTTTTATTATTTAAGAATGAACTACAGCGTTGTTAATATAGTAATGATTTGGCGTCAATAATTTTCTTCTTTACTTTTAATTAATTTATGCTTTCATGAAAAGGAAGAATTTTGTAAATTGTTAAAAATTCAAATATGTCAACAAATTGTCACTTTGTGCTTTTCTCCGGAACGAAGTTTTAGGCAAATGAAATTGCCCTTTTATTATACAGTACTCTCTTCTAGAGCAATTAAACCCAAATTTACAATAAGCGACTCCATGATTGTCTCAATACTTTTTTATTTTCTTTTAATAAAATTTTTTAGAGACAAAAGAAAACTTTGTCTAAAATTCCGTTCCTCACACTGAAAAAAATATTGTCGTGAAGTCAAAGATTCCATTGTCCTTAAAATACGAATGCTAATTTTGCTTAGCAAAGAAGACGCATATCTGATATAAAGTTTATTTTTCCTTGTTCAAAAGTCAAGAAACTTTTCAATGAAGTCGTTTTGTCCTTATAATTAAGTGATTCGACTTCAAAATGGATATCATTACATGAAAGAATTTTTTTTGGTCAACTTGGCTTTAATAAATCAGAAAAATACTTTAAAAAAATTAAATATAAAAATTTAAAATTAATTAAATTGTCTTGACTGCAGAGCAAAGAAGTGTTAAACAAGTATATACGGCCGTAAGTTCGGCCAGGCCGAATCTTAGTACCCTCCACCATGGATTGCGTAGAAACTTCTACGAAAGACTGTCATCCACAATCGAATTAATTGGGTTGTGGTATCTTAAAACTTCTTAACATCGTTTTCTAAATTGTGAGTTAGTCCATGGTCCACGTGGTATATATTAGACAAAAAAGTTATGTATAGGTAAGTCTACAAATAATTACGAATCGAATTGAAATATGGGGGTCGCTTATATGGGGGCTATATAGAATTATGAACTTGATATGGACCAATTTTTGTGTGATTGGGGATCTATTTATCTGAGGGCTATATATAACTATAGACCGATATGGACCTAGTTATGTATGGTTGTTAACGGCCATATACTAGCACAATGTACCAAATTTCAACTTACTCGTATGAAATTTGCTCCTCCAAGAGGCTCCAAAATCAAATTTCGGGATCGGTTTATATGGGGGCTATATATGATTATGGACTGATATTGACAACTTTTGGCATGGTTGTTAAATATCATATACTACCACCACGTACCAAATTTCAACCAGATCGGATGAATTTTGCTTCTCCAAAAGACATCGGAGATCAAATCTGGGGACCGGTTTATATGGGAGCTATATATAATTATGGACTGATATGAACCAATTCCTGCATGGTTGTTGGATACCATATACTAACATCACGTACCAAATTTCAACTGAATCAGATGACTTTTGGTCTTCCAAGGGGCTCCGGAGGTCAAATCTGGTGATCGGTTTATATGGGGGCTATATATAATTATGGACCGCTGTGGACCAATTTTTACATGCTTGTTAGAGACAATATACTTACACCATATACCAAATTTCAGCCGGATCGGATCAAATTTGTTTCTCTTACAGGCTCCGCAAGCCAAATCGGGGGATCGATTTATATGGGGGCTATATATAATTATGGACCGATGTGGACCAATTTTTGCATGCTTGTTAGAGACCATATACTAACACCATGTACCAAATTTCAGCCGGATCGGATGAAATTCGCTTCTCTTAGAGGCTCCGCAAGGCAAATCGGGGGATCGGTTTATATGGGGTCTATATGTAATTATGGACCGATATGGACCAATTTTTGCGAGGTTGTTAGAAGCCATATTCTAACACCATGTACAAAATTTCAGCCAGATCGGATGAAATTTGCTTAGAGCAATCGCAAGCCAAATTTGGGGGTCCGTTTATATGGGGGCTATACGTAAAAGTGGACCGATATGGCCCATTTGCAATACCATCCGACCTACATCAATAACAACTACTTGTGCCAAGTTTCAAGTCGTTAGCTTGTTTCGTTCGGGAGTTAGCGCGATTTCAACAGACGGGCGGACGGGCATGCTCAGATCGACTTAGAATTTCACCACGGCCCAGAATATATATACTTTATGGGGTTTTAGAGCAATATTTCGATGTGTTACAAACGGAATGACAAAGTTAATATACACCCCATCCTATGGTGGAGGGTATAAAAAGGACATGTTTTTCAACACTTTATTTTAAGGACGTTTTTTACATGAAAAAATTCATTTTTTTACTGGAAAACGAGCCTGAATTTGAAAATATATGTTGTTGTTAACATGTTTGTGAAGGACTTTGATAGCATATAAAGAAAACAACTTAAAAAACGGAAAATTAATCAAGGAAACAAATTTTCTCCGTTTCTTTGGTTCGGAATCAATACCAAAATCATTAGAGTAAATACAAAACCTTTGGAACCGGGCATGTTTTTTTTTCAGTGCAAAAAAAAACTCTTCTTTTTATGAGGGAATCTCAGAAAATGGCATATACGTTAATTCAATTTTCGTATGAGGTAGTTCACTCTTCCCCTAAAACGGTTCACTTTTTTCCATGTATGGTAAACGATATAAAATAAAAATAATTACAGGTACACCAATATTTTGTAAAGCTACTAAAACTATTGCGTGTGTGGGCTTTAGTTGTCTCATCCGGCAATTTTAAGATGGATGATACTTAAATTGAATGTAGAGTATTAGATTACATTGGCCACCACCTGCCGCCTACCTTGTTGATAACCTTTACACAAGCTATAAATAAGTTCGTTAGCCTCTATGACAAACTGTGATAAGTGCTCGTTGTTTCTTTTCCGATAGTATATAAAAAATAATGAAATAATAGAATTATAATTTTTTGGATTGTAGATCGATTTAACGCAACAGATGATATGTTGTAATTTATATATAAAGAGTTGAAAAAAAGCCATTATAGTATCTTTGATAAATATGTGTGAAACACAAAGCCTATATTTTTCATTACATTAAAAAAATTCTTTCCTTCGAAACGAAATCCTATATAGACGTTTTCTTTTATTGATATAGTGGCCACGTTTGTCCCCAACGAATAGTGTATAGCCTGAAGGAAACAACTTTAAGAATAAAGGAAAACTTCGTCCATCTTTGACGCTTGGGGAATTTCGGGTACTTTCATTACAGTCATTGTCTTTCATTGTCTTGTTTTGCTCAGTACACCGAAAAAAAGTGAACTGTTTAATAGGAAGAATGAACTACCTCGCACGAAAATTTAACTAAATTTTGCTCCACAGAATTTTAAATTTTGCTCCAGGGAATTTTAATGCCCTGTTGTACTTTTTAACTGCAGTACACAAAATTACATCCTCTCATAGAAGAAAAAATTAACTAAAAGTAAAGAAAAAAATCATTGGCGCCAAATCATGACCATTTTAACAGTAGTTCATTCTTACTATGTTATTTTTGGGAATCGTACGAAAATCTTCTATACGGTCATTGAACTTTATACTCACGTTTAGTTCATAAAATTTTTGAGACATACTTAAAAAAGTAAGATTTCATTAAGCTGTGGAAAATTTTGATAAAAATAATAAAATTGAACTACTAGCAAATAAATTTTTTCCAATAAAAGTAAGTTAAATTTAGGGTTACTTTAACTACGGAAATTTTTTTCTGTGTATAGAAGACGCATTTCTCTTGCCCAAACTTTTTCTCCTTTACTAAAAGTCGTTTTTTTCGTTAGTAGATTCGACTTCAAATTGGGTATATTTACATAAAAAAAAATCTATTGAACTAAGGACAATTATTATTGAAATCGCTCTTAAATTTAATGTTTTTTCTTCGTGTTTGACTCTATGTTAAAGCAAAAAACATACAAGAATATGAGGAGATTTTTCAGACTTTACTTGAAACATGTTATTTACTTGAACCATGGCATAATTTATGCTTGAAGTCGAGCCTGAATTAGGAAATTTTGCATGTGTTAACATATTTTTAAAGGACTTTGATACCACATATGAAAAAAAAAACAGAAAGTACGAACGAATTAAAAATGTTTTCCCAGTATCAAGTGCGCAAAACTTAAATGTAAAAGAGAATTGCATCTTAAATACATCTTTAGTGTAATTCTACGCTTCTTTTCATCGGAATCAACATATATTAGTTTAGAAATAACATATGAACAAATATGTTCTTTGAAAGAGAGACCTAGTGAGTATGCTGCAAGTAAAAGAATGGAAGTCACAAATTGGTGCCTTAAAAACCTATGTACACAAAGAAAATTTCATTAAATATTTTTTTCTACCAGTTCCTAAGTTGAAACATAATATGTTTGAACAATACGAACAATATTTCGTTTGAACCAATCTTGAAAATATTTATGCTTGAAGCAGAATGATGAGGACTAATTTTAACTGAACCATTTTTCCTAAATTACATGTTAGGAAACTCTAAAAGGGCTTCATGAAAAGACATCATTATATAAAAGAAATTTTGTAAAAGTCGAATATTCCAAATTTTGAAAGTCAAATTTTCGATTCTCATTACAATCTAAAATTTCATTCAAAAAGTTGCTTATTCTATTTTCTGCGAACTGCTAGCAAAAAATGTTCACATTTTTTTATTTATGTTAATTGTTAACAAAAACTAAGGCTTTATTTAAAATTAACGATTCAAGTTCTTGTCTACCATATATAATGAATACAACATTTGTTAAATAATCTTCGCTTTCAGTTTCATTATGCCCCCCAAAAAAATATTTATTTAATTTTTCACAGCTCTGAATTTTGTTTGGTGTTGATGATGTTGACAGTGAACTGCCCTCAGCATGTTATGAGAATGAAATATTCCATTGATCTGCGTGATGATGGTAGCAAAACAGAAATAGTCCATTGATATTCGTGAATTGCTGATTATGAGTGTTAGCAAATACAGGTAGATCTCGATTTGCGTGGTAAAATGTATTTATTTAATTTCGGTATAAAGCATAATACACGAACGAAAAAGAGTGTTTTTCATATGTTTGGGCGTAAAAATTATATGTTTGGAACTCAAATTTTTTAACATAATATTTTTAAGTGCAAGCATATAATGTTCATAAACTAGCATAACATGTTTGGGGCATATATGTTAATATGTTAGAACATATAATGTTTGGGACATATATGTGTTTAGAAAGACAGACCTAGAGAGTATGCTGCAAGTAAAAGAATGGAAGTAACCAATTGGCGCCTTAAAAATATATCCACACAAAGAAAATTTCATTAAATTTTTTTCTACCAGTGTATGCTCTAAGGTGAAACATAATATGTTTGAACAGTACAAACAATATTTTGTTTGGTCCAATCCTGAAAATATATATGCTTGAAGAAAAATGTTTGGGTATATGGTACAGAAGCGATTTTTTGAGGGCGTACAAGGATCAGATAATCAAGCGGAATTACTTGGAAAATATTTGTATTCTTAGAAGTTTGCACCGAAATAAATGATGTTGATGTGCCTTGTTTCACATTAGGAGGGTGGATCGTTAAGTACTAAAGTGGAAATTTATTTTTAATACTCGATACACCTGGTCCAGCGATGTTCCAATATTACTAAACCGTCGGTAAATGATATGTAAGATAACAACAAAAATATTTAAATAAAAATGTTTTGATCACGAAGAATTTTCTTCTTCTTTCTTTACAAAAGTGATTTACACTCAAATGCCAACTTAACTTTAATGCCAACTTAACTTTATTTTAGTTCATGAGAATTTGTTGATTTTAGTTAAAATTTACCCCGTGAACATTTGCTCGTTCCTTATTTGAATAATTTTTTGCTTACTTTAATGGCGTGAACTAAAAATAAGAAAAAAACGTTGTATATAAATTTTACTAAAAAATAAAATAGTTTGCTTAAATTGTTCATTAAGGCATTAACCATTTAAAGACATTTTAACCATTTTTAAATCCAATTTCTTCCTTCAATATATGCAAGTAAAAAATAAATACTATTTTTAATAAATTTTCATCAATTTGATAAAAAGTTATGTTGTAATTAGAAAACTATTTTAGTTAAAATTTAAATTCTAACGGCCATTTTCATATAGCTTCGTTAGGCTTTAACTGCCAGTTAACTGAAAATCTTTCATCAGTTAAGTTCTTAACATATGGAATATATAGGCAAGATGAAAAATATGTCCATAGTGCAGTTTAAAAGTTCGTTAGCTAACGGAGCTTCTTGAAAATGGGGGTAAAACTTCTTTCCCTTAACGCAATTATTTAATGATCAGTTTAGTTTAAGATGTATTCCTTTAAAACAGTAACATATTTGTTTGTTCATATAAAGAATAATATTTACGTAAAAAGAAATGTGCATTAAACGGTATTACAACCGCCGATGTCACAAAATAATTTTTTCTTAATATTGTGTAAATTGTGTGTTGTAAAATTTAGTTTGTATAATATTTTATATTTGTCCTATATTTTTGTCAACGTAGATTTTGTTTTCTAAAATAGTGATTAAAAAATACTCGTTCTAAGGTCAACATTTTTGTGGAACGTAATTATTATTTAAATTCAATCACTCTTATAATCCAACACCCTATTATTTGATTGTGAAAACATTGTTGTCGACAATGTTGCTGAAGCTACAACGACAATTAATAGTTTAATCCACTATCATTACCATGAACGCCATCGCTACCATCATAAACAATGTCATCATCCCACACAAACATTTCTTAAATACAGGCGCGAATAATTTCGTAACAATTTTATACCATTCGCTCGAAGCTAATTGAGATCGGCATGTATTCATTGAATTTTGTCCATTAGCAGTCTATGTCTTAAAATGCGGGTTAATTGATTTTGAAAATTGCATTTTATTGTAATGGCGAAGCCTATGCCCTTTTAAGAAGTCTATGGCCTAATATATTTTGGGGGGCGCATCAGATACTATTGCAGCTTATAGCGCGAGCAGAGGTAAATATCTTTCAATTTATCTTTATCATGATGGCATGCCATTATCAGAGGCATTTAAAACAGTTACAAGTTTGAGAGTTTTCGGATTTCAATGTTATTTCTTTTCTTATCTTATCTATCCATAAATATGTGGCATTTTGTTGTACTTCCCTATATATTTTGAATATGATTTGATTGTATTTTTAGAGATTGTGAAGTAGTCTAGTTCCCCTTTTCAATATTTGATTTAAGATTTTATAGTTCAAGAGGAATAAATAAGTATTCAGAGGAATAAATAAGTAGGCGATTTAGTATTTTTCTTGCTGAAGTGTGGGAAATAGTAAGATTATATTTGAAATTATTGACGTGTATATACAAAGAAAACAAGTTCGTCACTAAAATGATGCTAAATTTAATTTATTTTTATTGAAGAAAAATTATTTGGTTTTAGCATAATATTTTTTTTTTAATTTTCCACAGCTCAATGCAATATTCCTTATCCTATGTATGTCTTAAAATTAAAAAAAATTGAATCACCTTTAAAATACGTTTAATGTAAACTAAAACAGAAGAAAATTTTCTTATGTTTCCCAAAAATAGTAAGAATGAACTATTACACGATTAATACGGAGATGATTTGGCACCAATAAGCTTTCTCTGTACTTTTAGTTGTTTTTTCTTTTATGAGGAGAGAGTTAAAAACATAATGACATGGTAGGTCATTGCATTTTCCTTTTTTAAAAACGTATTGTGGAAATCTCAAAAAGTTAAGAACAATTTAGTTAAATTTTCAAACGAAGTTCACCTAGACCTCGCTTTGCGTTGTTTCCAAGTAGAGTCGCTGCTGAATTAGTACTAGTTTTCACTTTGCGTCGTTGGATTTTCGAAGTTGCGTTATTATGTGTCTCCAATCTTTGCATGGTTTGCCATAGAAACTCATAATTCACTTTGCGTCGTTTCAGTTTCCGTCGTGTTTTTTTTTTGGAACGTATTTGCGACGCAAAGCGAAGTCTAGGTGTAATTCATTTTTCCCATAAAAGATCTACTATTTTTTCCATTAATTATTGTAAAGAATCAAGATGAGATGGTTTTTAGATCTTAATTGACACTATGGCCTGAGTTCACTCGCCGAACCATTGCAAATTTTTCTGAACCATTATAAATATTTATGGTGCTGTACACAAACATGTTATTCATTTTAAGGTGTTTGAGCTCACCAACAATAGCCATCTCCCTCAACTGAAACCGTAGTTGAATATTTTCAATTATAATCGCAATGTAATTAAAAAAATATTGGATTCAATTAATATTGAATCCAATATTTTGAATCCAATTACTTCCGCCAAATTAATTTAAAGCAATCTCAATTAAAAATATAAGTCAATTCGTCAATTAAGCCACAAAATATATTTTATTTAAGTACTACTAACAGATAATTTTATAAGACTTAAATAATAAAAACAAGTAAGGAAAGTCTAAAGTCGGGCGGGGCCGACTATATTATACCCTTCACCACTATGTAGACCAAAATTTGTGTTACCATTAGAACTCCTTCAAATTTGTTGGGAGTTATTATCAAGGTTTATATTCCCATATACAAATATTTCTATCTGAAACGATTTGGAGACAATTTTTTGTACTTCTACAAAACCGCTAGAATTAAAAATTAAATCGGCTAACACCCTGGGTTGAAGCACAATGTTAGTAAAAAAAGTATGGGAAATATACAGCTAGAGCAATTTTGATGCAATTGTACAAAAGAGCATTTATGATTTATCTGGCGATACGTATGTATACGTGATATAGGGCAATTCGAGTAATATTTAAAATTTTTGCTACTCAGCAATGGCGATTTTACAAGGATACTGGTTAAATCTCGCCAAGATATGTGGTCAATTGTGGGTTGTGATATATAATTTGGCCAATTCGGGCGATATTTCCACAAGTCGAAGCTTTATTTAAAAATCGACTATTCTGTGGAAAGTTTGACATTACAGTGTGTATGATATGACTACGATATGGGGAAATCATCACAGAATTTTGTGTAAAATGTGGGTATTTTGGCCATATTAGATCAAGTTGACACACTTAATTAGCATATCAAATGTATTCTCCGTGGGAACTATCGAGTCAATTGGAGGAAATTCCCATTGTAAATGGGTCTAAAATAAGAACCATTCTACCATATTTCCCCTACTCTGGCGTACATGTATATGGGAGCTATATCTAGATATGAACCGATTTTGACCAAATTTGATATGCATAGTTAGTGTAATAATCCTACTATCTCAGCAAAAAACGTAAATGGGAGAATTTTGGCCTCCGTGGTAATATGGGTGTAAACCGGGGGAAGTTATATATGGGAGCTATATCAAAATCTGAACCGATTTGAACCAAATTTGGCACGCTTAACGATACTAATTAACCCTTCTGTGCGTGATAAGGTCCCGCTGGACCTTTTTGATTTTTATTCATACATAACTTTATCTTTTATATGAATTTCAGCTTGATGGTTTATGACTTCTTGTACTGAAGTGTTTTAAGTTGAAAACTTTAAATTTTTATGTGATTGAATCATGAAATCGGTTTTTATAGGTATTTCAAAAAGTTTAGTGCGATTCTGCGTGATGGGGTCCAATGGGACCTATTACTAATTACATTAGTGGTTTTAGCACAGTTTAAAAAGCAGTGTAAAGATATTGCGATTTTCGTATTTGGAACAATTAATAACACTAACATCCTTTCAGAAAATACCGTTATTTGGAAGAATTTGTCATTTTTGAAGTTTCCATTGGTTTCGTTGCTTGGTAGTACATAATTTTATGTCTTCCGTTGATATATCCAATATAGTGAGAGTAAAAGTGCAAAAAAAGTTATTTGAACTTCATGAAAATCGTGGTCGAAATAAGTTTTTATATTTCTATACATTTTCCAGACCTATCGGCTCCTGGAATTTGGCAAGATGTGCCTCAATTTGGACCAAGTTTGAAACAACCACTGTGCACATAATACTGCGAGCAAAACGAACGCCACTAAAAAAAATCGTATTGTTTTTCCTTCAAAAATCCAGTTTGTTAAGAACATTCAACTACAAAAACAATATATTGTTGCTTGGTACGTATAAGGATACTTATAGGTACCACGCCTGCGTCAAACATCAGGGCCACTAGTATACTAATCAAAAATTTTAACATTATCTGTATCCTATTCAAAATTAAATAAAACTGTATATTTACAACCAAATGTTTATATATGCAATTTGTGCGTTATAGAAGAGTCCACCTACAGTAAATGATCGAAAAATATCGTAGGGATAACCTCTCTACCATCCTTTTTTTATTGTAGGCCCCACGGGACCTCATCACGCTGGTATCGCTTCCAGTGTTATCACATACACATACTCCTTGTGCAAAATTTAAAGCAAATCAAGGCAAACCTCTGGCTTTTGAGACCATATGAGTCTAAATCGGGGGAAAGATATATATGGGAGCTATATCTAAATCTGAACTGATATTAACCAAATTTAGCACACTGAATGATACCCTTAAACGTACTCCTTGTGCAAAATTTGAGCATATCAGGGCAAAACTCTGGCTTTTAAGACCATATGAGTCTAAATCGGGGGAAAGATATATATGGAGCTACATCTAAATCTGAACTGATATTAAACAAATTTAGCACACTGAATGATACCCTTAAACGTACTCCTTGTGCAAAATTTGAGCAAATCAGGGCAAAACTCTGGCTTTTGAGGCCATATTAGTCGAAATCGGACGAAAGATATATATGGGAGCTATATCTAAATCTGAACCGATTTTTTCCAAAATCAATAGCGATTGTTTTTGAGCCAATATAAAACTCTGTGCCAAATTTGAGGACAATCGAACTTAGACTGCGAGCTGTACACAAAATTACATATACAGACAGACGGACAGGCAGACAGACAGACACATCGCTAAATGGACTCAGAATTTAATTCTAAGGCTATCGGTATACTAAACGATGGGTCTCTGACATTTCCTTCTTCGTGTTACATACAAATGCACAAACTTATTATACCCTTTACCACAGTAGTGGTGAAGGGTATAAAAATTCATCACAGTTACGGGTATGTCCTCTCCACAAAAATATTTTAGAAATTGTCAGGGTCTTAATAAATTCATTGGTTCATGAGTGCATGTTAATCATTGATTTTTTTTACTAGTACTACTTCTTTTATTCATTCCAATATAATAATTGACATATTTTATTTTATTTATTTACTTCCAGAGCATAAATTAGTCATGGTTGGTTTAGACAATGCAGGCAAAACCACAATACTATATCAATTTCTTATGAATGAAGTCGTCCACACATCACCCACCATCGGATCAAATGTCGAAGAAGTTGTCTGGCGGAATATACATTTCCTTGTTTGGGATTTGGGGGGACAACAGAGTTTACGGGCGGCATGGAGTACATACTATACAAATACCGAGGTATGATCTACAATTGCTATTAAATATGTGATACTAAATTATCTTTCTCTTCCATTTTTGTATAGTTTATTATAATGGTTATCGATTCTACGGATCGTGAACGTTTGGCTGTGACACGTGAGGAGCTGTATCGAATGCTGCAACACGAAGACTTAAGTAAAGCCAGTTTATTGGTTTATGCAAATAAGCAGGTTTGTTTTGTATTCATAGAGATTTTCGGCACTGTAAAAATACAAATGTTGTCTAAAGATCTGATAGTATTACGAGTAGTATAATTTTTAATATTAATGATTATGTAAACATTTCATCATGGAAAAGTTTTCCATGACAAAAAAATATCGCATATGTACTAAAACGTAAATAGATCTCTATTTTACAACATTTGTTTTTCATTGTGAAAATCCCCAAATTGTTGTTTATATTTACGTTTGTTTTAAAATTTTATAGGATTTAAAAGGCTCAATGTCAGCGGCAGAAATATCACGTCAATTGGATTTAACATCGATAAAGAAACATCAATGGCATATACAAGCGTGTTGTGCGTTAACCGGTGAAGGGTAAGTCTTAAAAAGTAAAGCAAAATGTTTTTGCATTCGAAGAGGAGGAATATCAAAATTAATATTGTAGTTGTGTCCAGTCAAATATATGATGAGAAACGGGTCCTCGGATATTGTATGAGAAATTAAATGAACTTTTTATGAATCCTAAATTAAACATTAAGACAGAGACAAATAACCATCATAACCACCCATAGGAATGCCACAAAGTTTGAGAAATTTAATTTAAAATGCAGTAGTTTGTACCAAATATTTTTTTTATTATTTCTGCAAATTTCCTGTAAATCGTACGCAAACACATTCGAACGAAAATCAATCACTCGCATTAAAATCAATTTGGTTTTTCTATTTTTATACCCTAAACCACATAGTGGACAGGGTATAATAACTTTGATCGGCCAAAAAATGTGCCTACCAGAAATATTGATTTTAGACCCCATAAAATATTTACCGATGGACTCAGAATCACCTCCTGAGTCGATCTAGCGCTTGGTGTCCGTCCGTCCGTCCGTCCGTCTGTCCATGTATTTGTTGTTCACAGGATTCCGGTCGCAATTATTAACCGATTTGGATGAAATTTGGTACAGTATGTTTTTGGGCACAAGGACGAACGCTATTGAATTTGAAAGAGATCGGATCAAATTTAGATATAGCTCCCACATATATGTATCGCCCTATTTCGATAAATGGAGTCACATTGCGCTTCTTTACAAACCGATCGTCATCAAATTTTGTACATAGTAAACGTTTTCATCACCCTTTAAGTCTGCAAAATTTCATCGAAATCGGTTCAGATTTAGATATAGATCCCATATATATGTATCGCCCGATTTTCCCAAATTTGGCCATAAAAACCTTATATATTAAGCGATCTTACTCAAACTTTGCTTATTATAATTTTGGTACTGACAATATGTGCTAAAAATAATCGAAATCGGTTCAGATTTAGATATAGATCCCATATATATTGTCCGATTTTGCCAAATTTGGCCGTAAAACCCTTATTTATCAACCGATCGTACTCCAAGTTGGCTTCTTAATTGATCATACTCAAATTTTACACAAGGTAACCTTCATACCTGCAAAATATTATACAAATTGTTTCAGATTTAAATATAGGTCCCATATATATGCATCGCTCGATTTTGCCATATTTGGCCATAATACTCTTATTTATTAACCTATGTTATTCAAATTGCAAATTTTGATGTACTAGCTGATCACATTTAGACTTACATGTAGCTCTTATTGCCCGATTTTTACAAATTTGGATTTATTACCCACAACTAATTGACCGATTTGCTCTTTTTTAATAATGGATTCAATATTAGTGGCATACTAACTCTTTAGGTGCAAAATAACCTATAGCTCCTAATGTTAGACATTTCTGCTCAGATTGTGACAAGACTCCCATAAACATGTACCCCCCTTTATGTTCTTAAATATGGAAATCTCCAAAACCTATACCAATGATGCCCCAAAACCTATACCAATGATACCCCACAAATGCTTATGTTTACTAATTCAGTAGGGGTGATTTAGGGTATGATATAGTCGGCCCCACCCGACTTTCTACTTTACTTACTTGTTGAAAGATAGTTTCGTTTGTAACATATGAGAATACATTAATTCTCAAAAATTAGTATTTTTATATTTTTTGGCGTTTATTTTACTTTTCGTTTATCGTATTATATTTAATGAAGTTATTCAATTTTAATTTTTAATAACAATATTTTTAAAAACATAGGGCGATATTTGCATTTTTATTATATATTTCATATATATTTTTCATATGTATCATGGGCGAAGCTAAAAACTTAAACTTTTTCGATCGCTTAAAAATAATAAGATTTTATACGATATAAATAAAATAAATAAAGGCTTTCGCATATATAAACTTATATACATGATATTAATGTTCGAATTCAAAGGTATGATTACTAAAAATATTTTACCGATAAATATTTTGAGGCATGCTAACATTTTTCTGGGGGTGGCATGTGTATGAATATAATGTCGATTTCAATTGGAAGGTAGGTGCAACATTCTCGAAATTGATTGCTCAATATGAAGGACACTGTTAGAAATTATGGATTCTGTATCCCTCCCAATATTATGAATTAACAATAACTTTGGAATGACACTATAATTTGGGCGAAAATGCAATGAGGGAAAAAGTGGTGCAAAACCAAGGCAACATATTTTATGCGAAACGAAAACGCCATAAAAAAAATTGTTTATAAACAGTAATTGCTTATTAGAAATAATATTTCCTGACTTTCTATTATTCACTGTCTTTATACGGTTAAAGGCCATTTTCATTTAGCTTCTTTAGTGTAAGCTAACGAACTTTTGAACCGCACTATGGACATATCTGTCATCTTGTCTATATATTCCATATGTCAGTTAGGAACTAAACTGGTGTAAATTTCAATTAAAATTAACCGGAGATAAGACATTTGCAATTTACTTTCTGTTAGCTGGTAGTTAAAGCCTGACGGAGCTACATGAAAATAGCTGTAAGACAGTTAACCTGTATTCTATAGGCACATCAAAAAATTTCACGAAAATTTTTCCAATTAAAATTTTAATTGAGTTTTAAAAATTATTCAATTAAAAATTTAATTGATTCAACAAATTGTTTAATTGAAACAAAAATCGATCACAAAAATTAATAGTATCAATTAATTGTTTAATTGGATCAATTAAGTTTTTAATTGGATCTGTTAAGTTTTTAATTGATCATCATTTCTGTGATTGAAGACATTTCAATTAAAAAATTAATTGGATCAATTAATTTCCTGATTGAATGTGTGCTTTGAGGAAGTCTGAGGCTATATGAAAACATGTCCAGAATAATCTTGTGATGTTGTAATGATAACACCAGTTTACAAAAGAGGTACACTTGATAAGAGGCAACTTTTCTTATGTATTTTGATCTGCTGATTTCAAAAAAAAAAATTCAAAAATTTTTTATGGAACAGTTTTTGAGATATCCCGTTATTTTTAATTTTTCGCTCTTTTTTCACTAAATAAATTATATCTCGAGTTAGAAATGTCCGATTATATCGTTGTTGGTACTTAAATAAAAGGTATTAAAATCGTTTATACTTGGATCTGTGATAAGTTAAGTGGTTCATATATCGATGCGAAAAGGCCAAACAATTGTATTTTACAATGGACCTTTTCCGCCAAAAATTTGTAAACCATAAAATAATTGAAATGTCAAAGTTATATGCAATTGAGTGACCAAATCCATGAGCCAATCACGCGCACAAAAATGCCTCTCGACCACAGAGAAATGCATTTTTGTGTGGGTGAGTGGCTCATATTTGCATGATTTGACATCATTCAATTGCTTATAACTTTGTCATTTTGCGGTCGTTTTTCTTCTAGTTGATCTTATTACTTACGTCTTATTACTACGTCATTTATACGACCATGAAGAGAACCCCGACGTTTTTTCAATGGTTATACTTTTCTGGCGGAAAAGGTCAATTTTTTTGAAAATTTGGCTTTTTCGCATCAATATTTTTTGAACCACTTAACTTATCACAGATCCAATTATACACGGTTATTCGTCATCTTAAAACGAAATTTCCAAAAGTCAATCTTTCGACTTTCCCACTTCAACTTTTGGAAATTTGGAAAAAATCGATTTTTCCGATTATTGAAAATTCGACTTCTTGATGTTTTGGTTAAATTTCAACATAAAAAGAGCTTTATTCAAATTCGAATTTTTCGTGAAAGTTAGATTTTTCGTTATGGTCACTATAAAAAGTCGATATAGTTTTCGGTTTTCAAAAAAATTCAAAAGTCTATTAATTCTATTTCTAATTTTTGTATTCCTAGTGATAAGGCTATTTTAGTTTGGTTTAATAAGTTGGCATTGGAGGCCACGTTCCTTTGGTACTATGGGCAGTGGTATTTGTACGGTGTGCAACATTCCTATAAACTACCAATGTTTTTTTAATTTTTTATCATAGTCTATTTTAGAGGGACATCATATTAAATATTTATGCATTTTCTCGCTATCTTATATAGCAACTACATGTAAATAAAGAAAATACCAGGCGAGCGAACTATGTCATTTTTGGTTATTTTGCTAGTCATAGCCTACTACCGTATTTAGATAAGATTGCAAAGTCTTATGTTATTATTTAATTTTCCTTGTATCTCCTTTTGTTGTCATTAGATTTTGTATCTTCTCTCAATTACATGAAGTGATTGCTTGTTGTTATTTATTGTTCTTTTGTTTTATTGCAGTCTCTATCAAGGTCTGGAATGGATTGTTCAACGTATCAAAAAGAAATGACATACTCATCAACAAAAGGACTGCGATAGTAGTTTATAGTTAAATCAATAATTTACTATTTATATATTATTATATTAAATAAAATAAAAAATTAACAAAAAAAAAACAGAAAAAATAGTTAAAAAAGAAATAAAACAAATAATTTAATTATTAATAATTTTATATAAACAAATGTATTTTATAAGTGAAGAAAACAAAAAAAAAAAAAAACAGAAAAGGAAAATAACCAATGTAAATCAAACAAAGAGACACCGAAAATCTAACAAAACTCCGATACATATTCTCATAAGGTAGTTTTTTATGTTGTAATTGTAAACAAAACGTTATACGTTATTGATATATTAAAAAACAAAACAGAGATAAAGGAGTCTACCAATATATATATAGAAATAAATTGTATCCCATACATATATGTATACCCAATGTAAATTACTCAGTTGATTAAAATGAATCAAAATAATTTATATAGGCATTAAACATATTTGGCCCCATAATCTACACAGAAATCTTGACTGTACACCTTTTTTCATGTAAAAGCTAAAGACATACACCAATCACTACCAAATAAACATAAATATTATTTTAAATCTCCTTTCGCTGTGTGTTTCTAAGTTAATAGAAAGAATATTGTTTAACAATACTTTGAAATAAATTAAATTGTACTTTTTCTAACATGTGGTAGTTTCTTAATTTATAATAATCGCAGAATGGTACAATTTTTGTGTGCTCTTATAAAAATATATATATAATTGTTTTTAATTTTAAATATCTTAGTATTTTTTTAAATTAGAAAAATATATTTTTATTTCTAGTATTTTATAAATTTATAAAATAAAATATATTTGTTCAAAATTTAGCATTTACCAAAATTTAAAAGAGCCCTATCAAAAATTTTATTTTTTTTCTATTTTTTTTAAATACTATTTGTTATTTTTTTTAAATTTTTAATAGTTAGTTTGGTTCCGCCCATTTTTATTATGGTATCTCACTGTAAAAGGCAGTGATGGTTAAAATTCGCAAGTACCTCCTTGTCATTCATTTATAGGAATTTCCACCTATATATTTTAAATAAATAAAGATCTGACTAAAACTAATTTCTCATAATTTTTTTTAAGAAAATAGGTTAAATGGGAATATTTACCCATTGTGATTTTATTATACCTAGTATCACTACATGTGTTTAGTGGTTAAACATATTACATTGTATATAAAGATCAATTCAAAATCAACACTAGCGTCTATCTAGCTCTGGATGTACGTCTAGAGTGATAAAAACCGCGTGTTTTGAAACTCGGGTTTTTCTCGGACTTTTTTCCAAAACCGGTGAAAGGTATTTTTTGAAACACATAACCAGCATAACCGGTTCGACTAGTTTTCATAAAAGCATTGAACGAAAAATCTATTTTTTTGTTACAAAAAATCAACGAAAAAAATAATAATTTATTAAAAGTTGAACAAATTTTTTTTTTACTCAATTGTACTTTGTACCTATTCGGAAGTATTTTCATTGCAGTTAGTTAAAATACCTAGACGTGTTTGCCCAAATTTGACCTTAAATAGGTAATTTAACAATGGAAATATAAAAACCGAAAGCCAGTTTTTGAGTCCTTGAAAACTTCGGCTCTACCACCGAAAATGAAATTTTCACGAAAACCGAAATTGGTGTAAGAAGATATGTTCACTCTAGGTACCGTTTTGTATTGAGTTTTAATAAATTCAATGTGTTGCTGAAGCGTTATTTCTGCTTGTTATATTAGAAAACCTCTAGTAACGGCCTAAATGCGAGGAATTACAAAATTCGATACAACAAAAAATGAGAATACACTAGTAGCCAATCTTTCAATTAAAGGTCCTGACTATGCGAGCTATAGCTTTTAACTACCACCAGTAGTGTAACCTCCAAGTTATGTTATATACACCATGGCAATAACCACTGGTTATATTACTAAAGGCTCCAAAAATCAAGATTGTTACAGGGTGTCGGGGAAACAAGATACTGCTGGTTGACCATCCAGGGGCGGTATCCATTATTTTCGCCTTAAAAATGGATCAATCACATCCCTAATTAGTGATAAGTGCCACATTGGGAAGCCTTATCCTATAAATGGCGACTGGAAAATATAGGTCTCAAAAATCGGAGCTCCAATTTGATACCCCAGGTATTCTAACTTTCGAAACCACCACTACTCTATTAAGGCCCAAAATGTGGCCTGCCGCCTCACATTATTGTTTAAAAATCTTTATTTTGCAAATTCCTTTTTTTGTCAGAAAAGTACTATAGAATAGCTTCAAATTTTAATAGGCTACTATAATTTGTGAAAACGTTTACCATTTTTGATTAAAAAACTTCCCAATTGAATGTAATTTTCTATATGACGACCCTTCTAACTATGGCAACTCCTCTTCTAAAAGCTAATTTCATTTTGGATAAAATTTCATTTTGGATAATGACGCACAGTCATTAAATTATTTTAGTTTTAAGGACAAATAAAACTGAATTTATATTTTTTGACAACCGCAACCACGTTTTGTGTTCAACAAGTTTTAATTGCCCTTACCTAATTTTTTTTTGCATAACAATGTAATACTTTATCGAAAATTTTATTTAGGAATAAAGTAAAATATTTCCTTTGTTTTATTTTTTTAATTATGTTTTTGTCTAGCTTAGTTAGATGTATACTAAAACAAGTTATATAGATTTAAATGTGTAAAAAACAGTTTGTAAGAATGTACCGAAACATTTATATATTAACCAATAGAATTATATTGAGATGCGAAATTGTTTTGCCAAAATTCAGAAATGATGAAAAAAGTGAAAACTATAAATGAGTATAACACAGTTGTAAATGTATAACTAAATTCTATAAATAAATTATTATTATAAAATGAAACATATCTTAAGAAGTTTAATTTGAAAAAAAGATCCCATAGAAAATGTGCCGAACATAAATTATGTTATTGGCAACATTTGGGATTCGTAGATAGCGATAGAGACATTATTGTACGAATGAAATTGTAGTATGCAGCACATTTTCACCACATTTTATGTTTATAACATCTTCACTTCAAATGAAACCATTTTCTCCTTTGACTCCTCCTAATTTGCGTATACTTAATTGTTTATCTGTTAAATCTATCATTGCAACAACACTACATTTGCCCATTTTTGTGATTGTGTGTTTTGTAAAATTTTTTATAGTTATAACTTGAATTAACAAAAGAGACCACTCAGGAAACAATTCATAGCCCCAAAGGGTAGAAATAGGGTCTATAAAATAATTTTTATAGTTATATTTCCTAACAGGTTGGCTGATAAGTCCCCGGTCTAACAAAGAAAAACATATTTTTTTGTCAAAATTCGTTTTTATTATTCAACATAGTTCCCTTCAAAAGCGATTTATATTGAGATGCGAAATTGTTTTGCCAAAATTCAGAAATGATGAAAAAAGTGAAAACTATAAATGAGTATAACACAGTTGTAAATGTATAACTAAATTCTATAAATAAATTATTATTATAAAATGAAACATATCTTAAGAAGTTTAATTTGAAAAAAGATCCCATAGAAAATGTGCCGAACATAAATTATGTTGTTGGCAACATTTGGGATTCGTAGATAGCGATAGAGACATTATTGTACGAATGAAATTGTAGTATGCAGCACATTTTCACCACATTTTATGTTTATAGCATTTTCACTTCAAATGAAACCATTTTCTCCTTTGACTCCTCCTAATTTGCGTATACTTAATTGTTTATCTGGTAAATCTATCATTGCAACAACACTACATTTGCCCATTTTTGTGATTGTGTGTTTTGTAAAATTTTTTATAGTTATAACTTGAATTAACAAAAGAGACCACTCAGGAAACAATTCATAGCCCCAAAGGGTAGAAATAGGGTCTATAAAATATTTTTTATAGTTATATTTCCTAACAGGTTGGCTGATAAGTCCCCGGTCTAACAAAGAAAAAAATATTTTTTTGTCAAAATTCGTTTTTATTATTCAACATAGTTCCCTTCAAAAGCGATACAACGATTACAACGACCTCAGTTTCGGCGATCACCTCTTCATTGCAGCCAAATTTTTTCCCTGTGAGCATCCTTTTGAGGTCTGAGAACAAGAAAAAGTCGCTGGGAGCCAGATCTGGAGAATACGGTGGGTGGGGGAAGCAATTCGAAGCCCAATTCATGAATTTTTGCCATCGTTCTCAATGACTTGTGGCACGGTGCGTTGTCTTGGTGGAACAACACTTTTTCTTCTTCATATGGGGCCGTTTTGCCGCGATTTCGACCTTCAAACGCTCCAATAACGCCATATAATAGTTACTGTTGATGGTTTTTCCCGTCTCAAGATAATCGATAAAAATTATTCCATGCGCATCCCAAAAAACAGAGGCCATTACTTTGCCAGCGGACTTTTGAGTCTTTCCACGCTTCGGAGACGGTTCACCGGTCGCTGTCCACTCAGCCGACTGTCGATTGGACTCAGGAGTGTAGTGATGGAGCCATGTTTCATCCATTGTCACATATTGACAGAAAAACTCGGATGTATTACGAGTTAACAGCTGCAAACACCGCTCAGAATCATCAACACGATGTTGTTGTTGGTCAAATGTGAGCTCGCGCGGCACCCATTTTGCACAGAGCTTCCGCATATCCAAATATTGATGAATGGTATGACCAACACGTTCCTTTGATATCTTTAAGGTCTCTGCTATATCGATCAACTTCATTTTACGGTCATTCAAAATCATTTTGTGAATTTTTTTTGATGTTTTCGTCGGTAACCACCTCTTTCGGGCGTCCAATGCGTTCACCGTCCTCCGTGGTCATTACACCACGCTTGAATTTTGCATGCCAATCAATTATTGTTTATTTGCCTGGGGCAGAGTCCGGAAACTAATTATCAAGCCAAGTTTTTGCTTCCACCGTATTTTTTCCCTTCAGAAAACAGTATTTTATCAAAACACGAAATTCCTTTTTTCCATTTTTTCACGATAACAAAAGTTGCTTCACAAAAGACGCTCTATCTCACAAACTAATTGACTTACAAACGTCAAATTTGACACGAATCATTTGAAGGTTGGTACTATATAAAAATAATATGCATTTAATACTAGCGACGACATCTATGTGTCAGACCGGGGACTTATCAACCAACCTGTTATTCTACCTTTGCATTCGATAGCTGTACATTTGAGCCATACAAACGACTATCCATTATTGGTATAATTTGATCCAGTGGATCTAGCCCATTACCCAAAAATCATCCCCATTGAAATGTTTTGTCCGATACTGTAGCTCGCTAGACAACTTTTGGATAGAACAAAATCGGAAATGTAATGTAATTTTGCAATATATTCCAAAATTGTTCGCAGAATTTCGAAAGAGTTAAATTAATGGTGTGCGACTTTGCAGTCAGGTCGCGAAATTATGCCGTTCATATTATAGTTTATTTGGACGGATGTCCTCCATTTCAACAGCCGTTGCACTGAATTTGTATCACTTCTTAAGATGTGATCCGAATTCAGTGTTTTGGATGTGAATTAAAAAAAAAAAACATTCAAAAATATTGAGCCTTAGAATACGAGATGTTATGAGTTGTAATTGTTTTTACTTATCCATTTTGGTACTTTGCATCTATTTAGTTTCATAAAATGTTAAATATTAACTAAATAAGTTTATTTTTTTCTGATATATTAGTTAGAGTGTACAAAATATAAATAAATTAAAAAATCGTAATATTGTAACACTCCTTTTTTATGGTATAATCACTGAAAAAATATTGTCGTGTGGTCAAAGAGTTCATGTCTTTAAAATACGAATGCAAATTTTGCTTAGCATAAAAGACGCATTTCTCTAATATAAAGTTTTTTCCTTGTCCAAAAGTCGATAAACTTTTCAATGAAGTCGTATTGTCCTTATAATTAAGTGATTTCACTTAAAAATGGGTATCATAACACGAAAGAAAAAATGTTTGGGCTAAGGTCAAATTGACTTTAATATTAATAAAATTCTTTAAATTTAATGAAACTGATTTTAAATTTTTTGTCTTTTTGCATCTTGACTAGGGTTTTCTTTTTCCCGGACTTTTTGCATTTCCGGGAAAGCGGCCTAATGTGTATAAGGTATATATTTGAAATTAAAGTAACTTTTCTTATTTCATAAAAAACATCCTTGCAATAATTATGAAATTATGCAATTGCGAACGTGGATTTAGTCAGTCTACCAGTCTATCGGAATGTCGGGTTACAGAAATATGACAATCATAAATAAGGAAGTGCAAACTTCTTTTTAACAATTGGGAACCCGTTGGAATCTGGATTAGAAGCCACGACTATGTATGTTCCACAAGGCAACTACTACGTCTTGGTACTATAGTTATTCACATTACACTTCCAAAAAACCACTTTAACTAGATTTCAACTGTCATTTGCCATATAAACCCTTCTATTATTTATACATAAAATATTGTAAAGATAATTTCTCGGGAATTCTCGCTCTTCATTCCCGGGAAAGCGGGAGCGAAAAAATAGCAATTTCCAGGAAAGTTGTCGTTAACTCGTTTCTAAAGGACTTTGATAGCATATGAAAAAACAAAGCTGAAAAAGCGAAAATTAATATTTGTTAGCTAGAAGCAAGTACACAAACCCCAAATTTAAAATAGAATTGTGTCTTAAAAGTATCCTTACTTGTATTCTCCGCTTCTTTGGCTCGGAATCAATACATACATACATAAGATGGGGATATATTAACTTTGTCATTCCGTTTGTAACACATCGAAATATTGCTCCAAGACCCCATAAAGTATATATATTCTGGGTCGTGGTGAAATTCTGAGTCGATCTAAGCATGTCCGTCCGTCCGTCTGTTGAAATCACGCTAACTTCCGAACGAAACAAGCTATCGACTTGAAACTTGGCACAAGTAGTTGTTATTGATGTAGGTCGGATGGTATTGAAAATGGGCCATATCGGTCCACTTTTTCGTATAGCCCCCATATAAAGGGACCCTCAGATTTGGCTTGTGGAGCCTCTAACAGAAGCATATTTCATCCGATCTAACTGAAATTTGGTACATGGCGTTGGTATATGGTCTCTAACAACCATGCAAAAATTGGTCCACATCGGTCCTTAATTATATATAGCCCCCATTCAAACCGATCCCCAGATTTGGCTTGCGGAGCCTCAAAGAGAAGCATATATCATCCGATCCGGCTGAAATTTGGTACATGATGTTGGTATATGGTTTCTAACAACCATGCAAAAATTGGTCCACATCGGTCCTTAATTATATATAGCTCCTATATAAACCGATCCCCAGATTTGCGGTTGCGGAGCCTCCAAGAGAAGCAAATTTCAGCAGATCCGCCTGAAATTTGGTACATGATGTTGGTATATGGTCTCTAACAACCATGCAAAAATTGGTCCACATCGGTTCATAATTATATATAGCCCCCATATAAACCGATCCCCAGATTTGGCTTGCGAAGTCTCCAAGAGAAGCAAATTTCATCCAATCCGGTTGTAATTTGGAACATCGTGTTAGTATATGATCCTTAACAACCGTGCCAGAATTGGTCCATGTCGGTCCATAATTATATATAGTCCCCATATAAAACGTTCTCCAGATTTGACCTCCGTAGAAACTTCTTCTAAACATTTCTAATTTTGCTCTTGGAGGAGCAAAATTCATCCGATCCGGTTCAAATTTGGAACGTGGTGCTAACAACCATACCAAAATTGGTCCATATCGGTCTATAGTTATATATAGCCGATCTCCAATCACACAAAAATTGGTCCATATCGGTTCATAATCATGGTTGCCACTCGAGCCAAAAATAATTACCAAAATTTTATTTCTATAGAAAATTTTTCCATAGAAAATTTTGTTAAAATTTTATTCGGTTCATAATCAAATTTTTATCATTGTCAAAATTTTATTTCTATAGAAAATTTTGTAAAAAATTTATTTCTACAGAAAATTTTGTTAAAATTTTATTTCTGTAGAAATTGTGGATGGCAGTGTTTAGAAGAAGTTTCTAAGCAATCCATGGTGGAGGGTACATAAGCTTCGGCCTGGCCGAACTTATGGCCGTATATACTTGTTTTTCAGTGATATTGAAATGTTTATGATAGTTGCAAATGTTTTGTCCGATACTGTACATGGTCCAGTTGATGGTGTATTGGCTTACAGAACGAATGGTTTGTGGTTCGATTCTCCGTTCGAGAAAAAAATTAAAATTTAATAATATTTTATGAAATCATGATATATGCTTCTACATTACAGAGGAGAAAGTGATGATAAATACATTTTGAGAAAGTAAGTATAAAATTGGCCGGAAAATTAAAAGAAAGTCTTTTGTTGAGGTAGTATATATTTTATTTTTAAGATCCTGTAAAAGCCTTTTACCATAAAATAATATACTATAAAAATTAAATATTTTTACTATATAATTTCTAGAATTTTTGCCGTATGATGTTTAATTTTTTTTTTAATTTGTATGAGGAAATCTCACTTACAAGGAAGTTTCGACAACAAACTGGAAGAAAAAATCAATTAAAAGCATTAATCAGCAATTATATTTAATCTATTCAATATAATTGGTCAGATTTATTTAATGAATATTTATATTAATTTTTTTTGTTTTTGAAAAATGTAAATAAATGATTCAGCATTTTGTTGTTCCTAACAGGTCCAGACAATAACATTTTTTGTAACAGACTACTTGTCCAATCGAAAAAAGCCCCTCAAATTCTCAAACATTCTTATCAATGCATAAAAGCTTTTCTTAAAATTGCAACGCAACGGCGAAGCTAAATGTTAGCATGTGTGTTATGCGTCGTCAGATATTCATGTGTATATGAATGCTGGTAATATCACCTTTTGTATTTAGTGAGTACGGAGCATGCAAGTGAAGTGGAAGTGGGCTCATTGTACTTCATATAAACCGCTTGTCGCAAGATCTTTTAATATCACAGAGAATTTCGGTTTTAAGAAACTATTTTCTTACACATATAGAATGGGTGATAATCTCATTTTAGCATCATCATCATCGTTAACGACAACAACAGGTGCTTTGGGAGCACATGTTTTGCCCCCGCCAACACAAACAATACCAAATAAACCCAGGGAGCAATATCAATTAAATATTCATCTTCCCGAGAGAGTACAGCAAACAACAGATGCCGAATCTACAGCCGGATGGGGACAACTTAGGAATGTGATTAATGATAAAGTGAAAAATAAGCAATTTTTCTATGGCCTTGAAATAATGGCCCGAACATATCAACCTAATGTTGTTTTAGATTATAAAAATCTGGATGCTTTTCTTCCATTGTTTACCTCTATTGTATGGCTTGGTCTTGATTATTGGAATGTAGAGAATCTTGAAGATATTGGTGCTATAAATGTTGCTCGAAAATTGGATCCTCATATGAGGATAATGCCACATTTTTCCTGTTATCGCTTGACTGAGGATAGACTTCGAGATTTCCTGAATTTAAATTTTTCTAATGTTCTCAGTATAAGAGGCGATTACTATGACGCAGATCAAACCTATAAACATTCTTCAGAGTTGGTAGCTACTATACGGAGTATCAGAGGAGGTATGTGTTTAGTATGTTTTATCCTGGCAACATTATTATTTTATATTTTCTTTGAGAGCACATAATTTTCGTCGGGCATATAATGTTTTGGTCTTTATTTTATTTTCAAAGAAATTTAGTTTTTAGTTTGAAGACAAATTAAAGATTAGAAACCATCATAATAAGATGTAATCTATGAAGCCTCTTATGAGCAATAAATGTTTTAAATAACCAAATAAATGTTAACAAACTTTTTTGATAGCCGACTTAACTTTATATTAGTTCATGAAAATTATTTGGTTTTCATTTTTAATTTTTCTCAAAAAAAAGTTTATTAGGATTCAAAGATTTTGACCTTCCATTAAAGATTTTGACATTGATTCCGAGACAGAGATGCAGCTTCATTAGAATAAAGACATTTATTTTCTATCTGGCTTTAAATATAGGATCAATAAAATTAAAATTAGAATGCAGATCTCATTTCTTTTTGCGATATATTAACATATAACAGGTTGGCTGATAAGTCCCCGGTCTGACACATAGATGGCGTCGCTAGTATTAAATGCATATTATTTTTATATAGTACCAACCTTCAAATGATTCGTGTCTAAATTTGACGTCTGTAAGCCAATTAGTTTGTGAGATAGAGCGTTTTTGTGAAGCAACTTTTGTTATTGCGAAAAAAATGGAAAAAAAAGGAATTTCGTGTTTTGATAAAATACTGTTTCTGATGCGAAAAAATACGGAGGAAGTTTCCGGACTCTGCCCCAGGAAAATCAACAATAATTGATCGGTATGCACAATTCAAGCGTGATGAAATGAGCACGGAGGACGGTGAACGTAGTGGACGCCCGAATGAGGTGGTTACACACGAAAACATCAAAAAAATCCACAAAATGATTTTGAATGACCGTAATATTAAGTTGATCGAGATAGCAGAGGTCTTAAAGATATCAAAGGAACGTGTTGGTCATATCATTCATCAATTTTTGGATATGCGGAAGCTCTGTGCCAAATAGGTGCCGCGCGAGCTCACATTTGCCCATAAACAACAACGTGTTGATGATTCTGAGCGGTGTTTGCAGCTGTTAACTCGTAATACACCCAAGTTTTTCCGTCAATATGTGACAATGGATGAACTATGGCTCCATCACTACACTCCTGAGTCCAATCAACAGTCGGCTGAGTGGACAGCGACCGGCGAACTGTCTCCGAAGCGTCGAAAGACTCAAAAGTCCGCTGGCAAAGTAATGGCCTCTGTGTTTTTGGGATGCGCATGGAATAATTTTTATCGATTATCTTGAGAAGGGAAAAACCATCAACAGTGACTATTATATGGCGTTATTGGAGCGTTTGAAGGTCGAAATCGCGGCAAAACGGCCCCATATGAAGAAGAAAAAAGTGTTGTTCCACCAAGACAACGCACCGTGCCACAAGTCATTGAGAACGATGGCAAAAATTCATGAATTGGGCTTCGAATTGCTTCCCTACCCCTATTCTCCAGATCTGGCCCCCAGCGACTTTTGCTTGTTCTCATACCTCAAAAGGATGCTCGCAGGGAAAAAATTTAGCTGCAATGAAAAGGTGATCGCCGAAACTGAGGCCTAGTTTGAGGCAAAACCGAAGGAGTACTACCAAAATGGTATCAAAAAATTGGAAGGTCGTTATAATCGTTGTATCGCTCTTGAAGGTCACTATGTTGAATAATAAAAACGAATTTTGAAAAAAAAAATGTGTTTTTCTTTGTTAGACCGGGGATTTATCAGCCAACCTGTTATTCACGTACAAACAACTGCCAGTTTATAACAGATATCTCAAAGTAAAAAAAATCTTTATATCAAATAAACTTTAAACCAAAGATACAAACATCCTCAAAAAAGTCTTAGTCTATAGTAGAAGATTAAGTATCTCAGTTATTTTAAATCAAAAATGTTTTTTGTTACTTTAAGGACAAAGTTCCTTAGTTCAAAGACATACGACTTTAACAGAGGGACACAAATGTCCAAAATTCGTGTTCTAAATTAAAATTAATTTAATGAACAAAATTTTTGAAGCAAAGATTATAAACTTTCTTTTTATTAAAATTTCATTATTTGAAAGAAATTTGCCCTTAATATTCTGCAAATGTCGTGTCCTAAAAATTAATTTGCATAATCTTTCATATTAGGTCAATATTTTTTCAGAGTTGGTTACAGGTGTGAGGTGGTTTGTTATCATGATGAAATCCCAGTTGTTTTCTTTACTATTTGTACACCGTGTGCCACACTGGAACAGGGTGTTATAAGTTAGTGTATATGTTTGTAGCACCCAGAAGGAGACGAGATAGACATAGGGTGTCTTTGGCAATAATGCTCAGGGTGGGTCCCTGAGTCGATATATCCATTAGAGCTTGAACGAAGCATCGGCTTCGGCATTCGGCCAAAAATCGATAATCGGCCACGAATCGGTCTTCGGCCTTTTTTGAATAAATTATTTGATATTGAATTGTTCAAATGTTGAATTTGTCTCAGTCAAAACACACAGTACAAATACAACGTAAAAAATATAAAAATCCTTTTTCGTCATTATAATATCAAACTACTGGACTGAATTAACTTTTATTGTTGTATTTATGCGTTTGTTGAAAAAATATTCTAATATTGAACTAAAACACACCAAATTTCTTCAATTATAAATTTGAGGAAAATAATCGGCTTCGGCCGATATGGCTTGCGGAGCATCTAGGAGAAGCAAATTTCATCCGATCCGGCTGAAATTTGGTACATAGTGTTAATATATGGTCTCTAATGACAATGCAACTCCACAGCCCTTCTTTAAACTAAGGCAAATTGTCCTTAAAGTAATGAAACACATTTTTGATTTAAAGAAATCGTCCTTAAATTAACTGAAATATTGAATCTTTAGATTTAAGATAAAACAAGTATATACGGCCGTAAGTTCGGCCAGGCCGAAGCTTATGTACCCTCCATCATGGATTGCCTAGAAACTTCATCTAAACACTGCCATCCACAATCGAATTACTTAAGTTACGGTAACGCTTGGCAAGGTATCCTAAAACATCCTAACACCATCTTCTGAATTGTATGTAAGTCCATACGTGGTATATATTAAATCAAGAAAGATCGATCCAATACGTATATAATTCAGTTTGACAAAGTAGACATAAAATTTTGACAAAATTTTCTACAGAAATAAAATTTTAACAAAATTTTCTATAGAAATAAAATTTTCACAAAATTTTCTATAGAAATAAAAATTTTTACAAAATTTTCTATAGAAAGAAAATTTTGACAAAAATTTCTACAGAAATAAAATTTTAACAAAATTTTCTATAGAAATAAACTTTTGACAAAATTTTCTATAGAAATAAAATTTTGACAATGATGAAAATTTTATTATGAACCGAATAAAATTTTAACAAAATTTTCTCTAGAACTAAAATTTTGACAAAACTTTCTATAGAAATAATATTTTGACCAAATTTTCTATAGAAATAAAATTTTGGTAAATTATTTTTGGCTCTAGTGGCAACAGTGATTATTAACAGATATGGACCAATTTTTGTGTGATTGGACCAATTTTGGTATGGTTGTTAGCGACCATATACTAACACCACGTTCCTAATTTGAACCGGATCGGATGAATTTTGCTCCTCCAAGAGTCTCCGGAGGTCAAATCTGCAGAATGTTTTATATGAGGGCTATATATAATTATGGACCGATATGGACCAATTCTGGCACGGTTGTTACAGATCATATACTAACACCATGTTCCTAATTACAACCGGATTGGATGAAATTTGCTTCTCTTGGAGACTTCGCAAGCCAAATCTGGGGATCGGTTTATATGGGGGCTATATATAATTATGAACCGATGTGGACCAATTTTTGATTGGTTGTTAGAGACCATATACCGATATCATGTACCAAATTTCAGGGGGATCGGATGAAATTTGCTTCTCTTTGAGACTCCGCAACCCAAATCTGGGGATCGGTTTATATGGGCGCTATATATAATTATGGACCGATGTGGACCAATTTTTGGACGGTTGTTAGAGACCATATACCAATACCATGTACCAAATTTCAGCCGGATCGGATGCAATTTGCTCCTCTTTGAGGCTTCGCAAGCCAAATCTGGGGATCGGTTTATATGGGCGCTATATATAATTATGGACCGATTTGGACCAATTTTTGCACGGTTGTTAGAGACCATATACCAATACCATGTACCAAATTTCAGCTGGATCGGATGAAATATGCTTCTCTTAGAGGCTCCACAAGCCAAATCTGGGGATCGGTTTATATGGGGGCTAAATATAATTAAGGACCTATATGGACCAATTTTTGCATGGTTGTTAGAGACCATATACCAACATCATGTACCAAATTTCAGCCGGATCGTATGAAATTTTCTTTTCTTTGAGGCTCCGCAAGCCAAATCTGGGGATCGGTTTATATAGGGGCTATATATAATTATGGACCGATGTGAACCAATTTGTGCATGGTTGTTAGAGACCATATACCAACACCATGTACCAAATTTCAGCCGGATCGGATGAAATATGCTTCTGTTAGAGGCTCCACAAGCCAAATCTGAGGGTCCCTTTATATGGGGGCTATACGTAAAAGTGGACCGATATGGCCCATTTTCAATACCATCCGACCTACATCGATAACAACTACTTGTGCCAAGTTTCAAGTCGATAGCTTGTTTCGTTCGGAAGTTAGCGTGATTTCAACAGACGGACGGACGGACGGACGGACGGACGGACATGCTTAGATCGACTCAGAATTTCACCACGACCCAGAATATATATACTTTATGGGGTCTTAGAGCAATATTTCGATGTGTTACAAACGGAATGACAAAGTTAATATACCCCCATCCTATGATGAAGGGTATAAAAACGCTTCAAATATAGGCTATGACTTATTTTGAGGATTTAGCACTTTGGTTTAAAGTTTTTTTTGGAATTAAGAAAATATTTTTTACTTCGAAGTATCCGTCATAATTTGGATTTTATTTTTGGTATTTGAAAATAGGAAAAAGAGAATGATAAATGGAGTGAAAATTCAATAAATGAGACCTGTATCCTAATTTTAATTGTATCCTAGATTTTAAGCTAGATAGGTCGCAAAAAAAATTCCTTATTTTAAAGAACCCGCTCGGAATCAATACCAAAATCCTTAAAGGACGGTCAAAATCTTTGGATACACCGAAAAAATGTGAATTGTTTTATAGGAAGAATAAACTACCTCGCACGAAAATTTAACTAAATTTTACTCCACATTTTGAGATTTCCACAAAGCGTTGTTAAAACCAGGAAATTTTAATGCCCTGTTGTACTTTTTAACTGCAGTTCACGAAATTACAGCATCTCAGAAGAAAAAATTAACTAAAAGTAAAGCAGAAAATCATTGGCGCCAAATCATGACCATTTTAACCATACAGTAGTTCATTTCTACTATTTTTGGGAATCGTACGAAAATCTTCTTTTGCTTTAGTTCTTATTGAACTTATGTGTACGGTCATTGAACTCATGTTTAGTTCATAAAATTTTTGAGACATACTTAAAAAAGTAAGATTTCATTAAGCTGTGGAAAATTTCGATGAAAATAATAACATTTAACTACAAGCATATAAATTCTTTCCAATAAAAATAAGTTAAATTTAGCGCAAGTTTAACTACGGAAATTTTTTTCTGTATAAACTTTTTTTGAGTGTAGCCAACAAATCAAATGAGGAGATCGGTCTATATGGTGGCTATACCAAAGTATGTACCGATACACACCATATTCGACACACCTACAATGCTTCCAGATTTCCAATTTCTGACAAATCAGATAAAAATTACGATGGTCAGATGTTCAAAAGGCATTTTCTTTAGGATCATCTAAACCTTTTATTTGATGAAATTGGAAAAACCAACGAAACGTTGAAGAAAATCGAAATAAATCAGGTTGACTTAATTCATACAGCAAAAAGGGATAGAGGACTCCAATAAGAACAAGGAAATAAAATCAAAGAAATAAATTAATGGAAACATCGTTTGTATAAAATATCGTTATTCAGAAGAGAAAATACTTGTTTCAGTGTATGAATGCTGTTAAGAACACCATTTGCCTCACTGCTTATGACGATTCACATCATTATAGTCTATTGTTTTAACGTTTAAACGCATCTGATAAGAATTTTAAAATGAAAATTATAATGATTATTAGATGATTTCATATTCAGTGAATATTTTGTATCAGATAACCTAATTCATTTTTTCACCTCCCCCACCCTCCACCTCCTAAATTAGGATAGGTAGCAATAAAAAGTTTGCCATACTTTTATGTTATAACGAATGGGTCTGATTTTTTGTTGCAATGTTTTTGGACTCCCCATTGAATGTTCGTAAGTTTAGGGTGTACTAAACTGAAATGTTATAGGATTTAACGTTTGATATGATATTTAGATTAATTAAGATTATTAGAGAAGAGCCTAAGACCCTAGTAGATGGATTATCAGCTTCGACTCTGCCAAACATTATTTGTTATAAATAATTTTATTATTATTATTATTTTTTTTTGATTTAGATTCAATAACCATAGCTGTAGCAGGCTATCCAGAGGGACATCCAGAAAGCAAATCGTTGGATGAGGATATGGACAACATGGTTAAAAAGGTTTGTACAAAAATTCACTATAAGTTTTATGCGTTTTATGACATGTCTCGAGAATTACTACCACCTAGGATAAAGTAACAAACATGCATGTTTTAAAATCATTTAAGAATAAGTAGAATAATGGTGAAAAAACTGCTTCTTATATTCATAAAAATTTACTGATAGTAAGGAATTTGTATGGTAATAGATTTAAAGTTTACGTTAACTTTTATGAATATGGGGGTATGTCCATACTTCAATTGGTTCGACGAATGAAGACCCAATTTCAGCCAAGTCCAAGAATCCAAATTATCCACTTTGTAAACTTCTAAAATACCAGACGACAATTCAATGTAGCAAGGACAGGTCTACAAAATATACTAGTACGGATGCGCTGAAAAAATTCAGTCCATGGTAATAAACTAAATTTGCGAGTAGCAAACTCGTGTTTTTAACCTACTCAGAGCAATAGTCAAGGCAAAATGTGGACATATTTAGATTACTTCTACAGTTTATTACATACAGAAAAAAGTGTCTTCGAAACTAAAGGAAAAAATGTTTATCAATTTAGTTTAGCCATTTTATTTCCATTAAGTAAAATTTTTGTGTGAAATAATAAAATTTACTTGTTTCAGTAAAAAAAAAATCCAAAACTGAAAGCAGTTAGGAATAGTTCATTAACTAGAATAAGGCATGGAATTTTACTAATACTGTTTTCTTCGCTGGGTATAAGAATTTACTACTGAACAAGAAAATTTTATTCACTGATAACAAAGAAAGTAGAAAGCTTATCATACATACGTATAACACTTGGCATAAAAAATATTTTAGTTCATTCGTACTAAAAAGTATTCAATCCTTTCAAAAGTTAAGGAAACACACTTGTTAGAATATAGGAAATTTTCCTATATTCTAACATATATATCTGCATGTAACATATATATCTGCATGTAATTGATACCTATCATCGATGTAATCGACAGGATTGCGCGTGGGTTGTCTTTTTAGTTGGAATCTTGTTGTTATGATATACGGAGAGATTGTTAAAAAATAATATTGTTAAATAGTATAATAAACAACATATATAATATATAAAATATATGTTATTTTAAATTAGTGAGAACATTTTTCGTTTTTTTTTTTGTGAAAATTATTGAACAACACCAACAGAATAACAACGCCTTCATTTTGGAATCTTCAATTATGAGGTAACATTCAGTGACGCTAACTTTTTGTAAAAAAATTGGTTTATGCATTTTTATATTTATACCCTGCATAAGAAGCGTCGCCAAAAAAGTAGTGAAAATGTTCTTTTTGGATGCGGAAGTGGTGCAAAATTGGCGCAGAAGCGATAAATTTAATATGGGCTTGTCATGGGTGGATGTCCACCTTTTTAAATGCCGTTGCACTGAATTTGCAGCACGTCTTAAGGTGTGATCCAAATTCAGTGTTTTG